>NC_054556.1:18646303-18831303 GCF_017654505.1 Polyodon spathula
AGGGATATCGGAGGATACTGTGTAACCAGACCCAAACACGGTTCACGTCCGGATTACAGTTAAACCAGTTTGTGAAACCCAGTTATGCCGACAACTGAGTTTGAGACTACCTCTTGAGTAGGTTTCAAACTTGGCTTTTGAACTAAGTTATGAACTGTGTTTAGTGTGGATGCAAATTGATTTAAGCACTTTTAAACAAGTTTAGAACCCTAAGCTCGATTCTAAAACGCTAGTGTGGCCAGGGCCTAAAAGATTTCTTAAAATAGAGTCCAGGCAATGATTACTGTACTGTACCTGAACTGTATGGTAATGTTTATTGACTTGTATATTAGTTTTATTATTATCAGTTTTATTATTTCTGCAATTTATTATTACTGTACTGTATTTCTTTTATTAGTTTATTTACTTTACTAATTACAGTACAGCATTATTCAGTACATTAATTACATGTTTTTTGTTATTTTTTCTAATTAATTTGGCTGACGATCTTTATGCAAGGCAACATAGAATTACTGTATTAAATAATTAAAATACAGATTGTTACATACTGTATAGTAATGTACAGTACTAGTTACACGTTACATTGTTTTATATTATTTCTTCTGTAATAACCTTTAAGCTGCATATATTGGATATGTACATTAATCCATTAGTACTGTACTAGGTTTTGATTCTTGTGCTGGTTATTACATACCTCGGTTAGAACATACCGCTATTTGTTTTTACGGTCCCAAGGCAGTACATTATATCAGAGTTTCACTGTGTGTGTGTGTGTGTGTGTGTGTGTGTGTGTGTGTGTGTGTGTGTGTGTGTGTGTATATATATATATATATATATTATATATATATATATATATATATATATATATATATATATCTGAGATTTCAAACCGTCCTCTCCACTCCAGTGCACTGGACTTCCACCAGTGTGGAGCAATCGAGTTCTGCCAGCCCACAGTCCTAACCAGGGTTGACAGAGCCCCAGTTGAAAGTTAGTTGATCTTGATCTGCTTCTCAGAATCCTTTTCAATTGTACACTTAAATATAATGTATTGATTGACGTTTACAACATTCTTCCATGATATAGGTGCACTGAAAATACAATTTACAATGAACACAAAACTGTAGATCCAGCATTTTAAGAGTAAAGATCTCAACCCAGTCATGGTTAATTTGAATTACCTTGTACCCTGTGCTCAGCCAAAGCCCTCAAACTCAGAATATATCAACCTACAAAATAATCAGAAAGGAATTATAATGGCGTTTACAGCTTGGGGTTTAGTCCTTTTGTTCTCACGTTAAACTACTGTGCTTTAATCATGAAGAAAAGAAAGCATGAAACTAGCCTAATTATGAATAGTAATTTAAAATTATTTTTCTATTCAATATGTATTCCTCAATATGTATTGCCTGCACTTAGCTGACATTTACTTTGACACAGCTGCGCATTATCAAATGTGAGCTCTAAAGCCATTGGTCTCTGTTGGATGCCTTGGAAAATTGAAACAGCTTTTTGGTTGTTTTCTATTAGGCAGATCTCTCCTGGGGAGATAATTGGTTATTATTGGTTTGAGAAAGATTGTAAAAGATTATTTTAAAACTGTTAAAAGGCCAAGGTTAGGGGCTTTGCAACCAAAAAAGACTGAACAATTGAAAAATGTGCAAACAAAAAAGAACAAAAAGAAAGAAAAAATGCATTCAAATTATTCATCCCAGGGATCCCTGATCATGTTGTGCAATATAAAGCTATTCACTGTGGCTTGAATGGCCAGTAAGGTGGCAACCATGGCAACCTAACTCTAACAGCTCTTGTCTCATGCATCTGATCCACAAACACAAAAAAAACATATATATATATATATATATATATATATATATATATATATATATATATATATATATATATATATATATATATATATATCATAAAATAGCTCCTTGTGCATTTGATGTCGCCATTTCTCCTCTTTTATAAAGATTTTGTGTGAAAATGTTTGTTTACTGCACCGGGGTAGGTCTGTCTTACAGCGCAGCAGTACCATTGCAAAACACTCGCATTCATGGCTGTCTCCTTCAGGGTTGCCCACTACTTTTACAAAAACCCACCCACTTCCTTCCTGAAAACCCGCCCAATCAGGAGCATAAGTTCACAATCACCTCTGCTGTTGTTCCCCATTGTAAAAAAAATAGCAACTGCACTATTTGCAATTGTGTTTTATGTGCTTAATTACTAAACATTCACCTGAAATACAAATCAGTCAATCATTCTTTTTCTTAATCAAAAAACGTTGAAAACAAATTCTCAGTTGCAATACCGCCTTGTTACCAGACTGTGCCTAAGACTGTATTCGCACTGGGTCCATTTCAAACGGACTCGGTCTGGTTCCTTTCGTTTGAAACAGTGTATCAGTGTGCTTGCTGTTCACACTTATTTGCGAGCAAAGGGACCAAGTTCATTAGGATGTGAACTAAAACTGTTTTTTTTTACATTTTTCAGGACCGAGTACATTACTGTTCACAATGCAGTTTCAAGTGAACTCAATTTGTTTATATGGTACGGTATGTTGGAAGATGGCAGCTATTGATGCATTGCTCTGGTTTTTAATATAGCATGTTTTAAATTCTTTCATATTGGTGGAAGAAAGCACTGGGGGAGCACTTCATTAATTTAATTAATACATGTATTGAATGCTTACAGTAGGATAATAATGCAGTTTCCACAATTCTGCACGGTTGTCCTACGGTCAGCATTATACAAAGTCATTTAAGAAAAGACTTAAGAATATAATTTACTATTTTTGTGAGTTTTGCCCAAATTTGTGTCAGAGCTTCAGTTTCTCCCACTGTCTGGATTTCCACAGTGAAAAACTGACTTCTTTTTTTTTTTTTTCCAATTCACTGAAAAAAATTGTTAAGACTTTAAAACTATTCAAAATATATCCAAATGTAATACTTAATTAGGCACCTGCCCAAATCAATTTTTTCACGCTCAATAAAAAAAAATACAAGCACAATTGGGCTTTAAACCCTCCAATCTGACTAAACTGGTCTCCTTACATGGTCTAATGCTGGAATAAGGCTTCATTTTAAAGCTCAGATTCTCCTCTTTCTCCTCCTCAAGCAGGGCTGTCTCTCACAGTGCCTGAGTAAAAAGATATAAAGGGCCAGGTCGCCAGTGGGATATTTAACATTAGACAGACCTTCTAGAGTTAAAAAGCTGTTAAAAGACCAAGGTTAGGGGCTTTGCAAATTTAGTGCGGATCTACATGTTACTTTCCGCCCCACTCCCTTTGTTATAATTTGGCTTCTGAATAATTTCCAGCAGAGCTTGTTATTTCTGCTTCATGAATTTCACTTGGATTCTTTTTAAAGGAGTGATAATTAAGGCTTTGAAATTGAGTTTTGTACCTCTTTAATATACTGTGGTGTACGCAGATTTTACAAGAACCAAAGGGTAGCTTCAGAATGTTACCATTTCCTTCTTTCTGCAAAAACATCACCTCCTGTGGTAAAAATAATCAGATAAACTTGATATTCAAATGCTCTGCCTTTACAAGGACTCATACTACCGAAGCTTCATGTTTTCACCTTTCTAGTACCAAGCGCTGTTTCCACGGTGACTGATGTGTTCTCAATGTTGAGGTCCTTCATGCAACCTCTTGAAGTTGAATGAAGTAAATCAGAGGTGTAGCATTGAAGTATCTGCAAAGCTACTAATAGCTTCAAATCAAATACTATTAAAAAATCAAATTTGCTTTTACTGTAATGTTTGCATGTTTCTTATAGAAGAATGTGTGTCTTACAAAATGATGCCAATACACATATAGATAAGACTTGCTAGGATTATTTAGTTTAGCTCTGTGTATTTGTAACAGAAATATTGTAAAAATGCATGTGGGATCCTTTAGAAAAGGTTTGACAAACATACTAGGAGCCCATTATAATCCCAGAGTATACAAACGTTTATTACAAACAAAACATTTAAACAAAACAAAACATTTTTACAAAGCAAAATGCACAATGGTCAAAACAGACAAACACAACAGACATGGAACAAACACTAAATAAAAGAAGTATCGCTCTGGTTTCAAACCTGCACTCGTAGCAACTGTTTATTTGATATGAATTCTCTTTACCTCCCGACCCTCGCTCCACCTCTGAACACACCACCCAGTTCACCCAAAGCTGCTTGTTTTTATGTTGTGGCCGAGGGATTAACTGGCCATCAGTTACCCAGTTTATCCTTCGACCACATTCTGCACAGGTTTTCTCATACGCGTGCTCAACAGCCAGTTTATTGACCACGCATTGTCACGATTTCATCTGGATGGATTTAACCCCACCCAGACTGTAAACAATAATAGCAATACAACATAGTGTTTTTACACACCAAGCCAAACATTTGAAATAATAATAATACAAAATGATACAAAGTCTTCCACGTTTACGGTTTATTCTGGATTTTACAGAAAAATTACAGGATTTTTTTTTTTTTTTTAACAGGATGTCCGTTTTTTATTGATTAATATCTGATTTTTGTCTATTATTCCATATTTCCCTGGTACTATTTTCTTGGAAATACACAGTATTTTGATTAAAATGTTGTTTTATTTTGAATCCGACATTGTAATAAGCAGCCCTCACTGTATCTTAGGACACAGCAGACGTTTAGACGCCAGAGGATCAAATAACGTTCAACTGTGGTTCTCTGTCACTTCACAAACACTATCACCTGATTATGTTAGACAATCAAAGACTGATTATTGTGGCAATTGCTGGGCCCAGTAATTACTAGCTTGATCAAAAACTAAAGAGTAAAATGTAAATCAGTTTATGAATATTCAAAAGAAAACGAATGTTTCAAAGTATAAAAAAAGCAAAAATAACAGAAGTGGATCAGATGAGGCAGAGGATACACAGCGCTGCAAATACTGCTGCACTGAGGTACATGTTCAACTGACAATAAAAGAACATACTGAAAAATAAGCGACACATTAAACTAAAACAATAAAGTGAACTGAGAGACACGCAATCAGTTTATGAAGCTTTTACGTGTGCTTTAATAAAAAGAGAGCACAGAATGACTGTGTTAATGAGTTTGTCAGAGCGCTGTGCTTTGCTGGACAGCCACTGTTTATTTCAGAGAGATATGTACTGGTGACCGTGCAACAATATTGTCCATCAGCTAAAACATTGCTTAACCCTAACAAAAACTGTACATATTTGACAGAAAATGGTGATGCTTTAGATGGTAAACTTATGGAAAGCATTGATGGAAATGTCCAGTGTGATTTTTGACGCATCTCTCGATGACTTGCACCAACCCAGTTCTGCCAATTTTTATTTTATTTTTATGATTTCAAGGCGAATAAACCTGGCTTGATTTGTGCTGATGTCATGTTCATACCTTCTGTTGATACTATTTCCATCAGCACAGCGATTGCCCAAGCATTCACAAAGTACCAGCTATCTTGAGACAATGTGACTTCGACTTGCACAGATTCTGCGTCATCATACATGCCAGGGATATTAAACTGAATCAGAAAACAAGTTGTTCCTATCTTTTCAAATGATACACAAAGAGTCACTGAATCCAACTAGACTTTTATTTATTTATTTATTTATTTTTTACTATATATAGCGCAACACACAGACACTACTCATTAATTAGCAAGGTAATGGTCTGGCTCTTTAGTGATCAATGCAGTTCTCGTTCTCTCTCTCTCTCTCTCTCTCTCTCTCTCTCTCTCTCTCTCTCTCTCTCTCTCATGCAGTTAGGCTGGATGAATAACAACTGAACTCTGAAATCAATGCAACCTAATTAGATACTTTATACCATCTTCATTTCTGCAATATTTCATTTTGGACCCGTTTTCCATTATTAAGTGTGTTATCTGTTCTTCTCTCTTGTTGTGATGAGTAATTATTTACCAGGCTTTCAAACTGAATTTCCAAAGTGAGAGGGTGACAACTGGGAATGGTCAGCTGTAATTCACCCCTCTGCCACTGTGGCAATAGTGAGATAGAATATCTTGATGTAAAATCTAAATCGGGATCGAGAACACACATAACAGGACATTATGAAAGTCAAAGTTACATTACGTTTTTCAAAGCTGTTGTCAAAAATTATTTTAAACAAAAGGACTGCCAATTCCTGGTATGGAGTTAGCCTGCTTGCCACAGTGGACTGTTTACAGATATCCACTTTCTTGGGTAAGCAAATATTTAGATATCCCTTCAGAAGCCTAGTGATGGCCTGGTAGCTTTGTGAAGTATATGTTATTATTATGTTATTTGTTTTATTAGCAAATGCCTTTATCCAAGGTGACTTACAGAGACTAGGGTGTGTGAAGTATGCATCAGTTGCAGAGTCACTTACCACAACATCTGACCCGAAAGACAGAGGACAAGAAGGTTAAGTGACTTGCAGAGGATCACACATTAATCATTGAGCAAGCTGGGATTTGAACCACGGACATCTTGGTTACAAGCCCTTTTCTTTAACCACTGGACCACATACGGCATACTGAAAAATATACTGTTGAAGCTCTATAATAAACGAGGACACTGTCAGGAGATGCTTTGAGAGCTGTAACCCAGTGACCTACTGGAAAACCAGTGCCCAATTATAGGTGAGGGAGCCACCGGTGAATAATCAACAACCTATCATGTGATGAGTCAGGTTTGCAGCTGTCAATATAGCTCAGAAAATACCACAGATACAAAAAACGATTCTGTTCTAGTTTGCTCCGGATCCTACATTGACGTATTCTTTCAGAGATATACGTTCATTAGTCAGATATTTTTTAAATAACTGAATCTGTTTAGCCTAAAGCAAAGAAGAATTAGGAAGAGCTTGATTGAAATCTTTAAAATCTTAAAAGGTGTAGAAACCAGGACCAGAAGACAGCTACAAATTAAGTGGCGATAGACTTAGGACAGAAGGAAGGAGACTTCGCACAATGAGTGGTGATGGTGTGGAATGGGCTACCTAGTCATATTTTTTGAGGCAGAAAAACTGGGATCCTTTAAGACTCGACTTGACAAAGTTTTGAGATCAGTCAGCTACTTGGAACCAGATGAACACAGAATGGCCACCTCTCGTACGTAAATCTATTATACTCTCATGTTCTTATGTTGAGCTTTACTTTGTTTTTATTTGTACATATTTGACTGTGATTTTTTGTATTGTTGATTAGACATCAACCAAATAAATTAGATTTATTTGGTTGATGTCTGTTTACTGTTACAAAAGTACTGTAAATGTTTGTATCTCGTTTTAAAGTGTGTGCAGGAGTATCTCTATGCATTTGAGGACTGGGATTCCCTGGGGACCAAGCTCTACCAAAACAAGCCAGGTGCCAGATGTGGTTGAGGGACCCTAATTGTCCTGAGATAGCCCCTGATGCCAACACATTAATACATTTCTGACATGCAACACAACATTTCTCTGACAAGTCACCAAAGCTGTGTGACATTCTTCTATTCTCTTACTTCACTTCTGCCACAATTCCTATAAAAATATAAGGTGTTGAAACACGAATAAACTTATTCCAGAGCTAACACCAGGAAAACACACATGGATTTTGTACAATTGAACACAAAGATGAGACAAACCCGCATATGAATACATAGTGAGGTGTACAAACCTGGCCTGGTTTCGCATCCTCACAGATAGACGCTTCATTAGGGGCTGCCAGTTCGGGTGGGTTGTCATTAACATCAAGGATTCGGATGCTGACAGATGTCTTGGACACCTGAGAGGGGTTATCTGGAATACATGAAGGAATACATCGTAATTCATACGGCTGTCTGTTCACACATCCCCACCTGCGGAAACTCTCAATAACTAAAGGGTGTCTTTACCAATTGCATCACAATTGGATCAGCGCTATAGGAGGGTACACAATTAAGAACCAGCCTTTTATAGCATCTCCTAAATTGAATCAACACACCTTAAATATGAGTACAAGAAACTGTGATAAAAATTGAGCCATTATGGAGCCCTCTTCGTATTAAGATGTACCCCCATGGTTTTTAAACAGTCATCTATCTGGGGTACAAGGTCAGTAAATATATTCCCAGTTAGGGGTTGTTATACCTTCCAGTACTTTAAATACAACTGTCTCAGAGACCACCAATACATCAAGCATCAACTAGATAGACTGCTTTTCAGACCTATCCCCAGTATTGGTGTGGCTTCCATAATTCTAGCTACAGCTTCTGTTGCAGATTGTCCTTTGGAAATGTTAAAATATAAGTCTGGCATGCATAGACAGAAGCCCTTATGTAATTTTCGAGTGATACATTTTCACGGTACTGTAATTTAGCAGTTTTCTCCATGGTTATACCATGCATGTACCTTTTTTTAATATGTTTCACCATACCTCTCTGGCCTTTAACATGCTCACCTATGTTTTGCCATGCTTACCTATGCTTCACCATGCTTTCACTATGCTTTACCATGCTTACCTTGCTTCACCATTCTTTCACTTTGCTTTATTACTAAGGAAAACTCAGGTACGTGCCTCCATAGATCCCCAGATTATCTAAAAAAATATTTATAAAGGATGTCCTTCCCAACAAAAATGTACTAAAACATTATTTCAATATTGTATCTACTTTTCTTTCCACATGGAATGCTAATATTAGCCCAAAGTGGCTTGTATTACATTCTCATTTACGGCTCACTTAGCAAATTGACTCACCAATTCTCTGCTCCACTACATCCACCCCCCCCCCCCCCCTCCCTCCTTAGGCCCCACTAAAGGCAGCTCCAAGTTTCATCAGCACAGCTCCAATGGGACGCTTAATAAATATTATCATAACACATTAATATACTGAATAATATGCTACACCTTAAAGGGATTTCAAATAAGAACATGCTTTAAGGCAAATATCTATGTTTGTGTTGGGTTTGCACAAGCTACAGTGTACAGTATCGGCTGTGTAAGCTGCCTTCTGAATATGGGCAATAAAATCAAATGCAACGATATCCCTCAAATAATAGTATACAGAGCTCTAAACATTGTTTACCAAGCAATTCAAACCCTGTGCTGGAAGCCATGGGATATTTGTTCAATCAATCAATCAATCAGTCAATCAATCTTTATTTTATGTAGTGCCTTCGACAGTGGACCACCATCACAAAGCGCTTTACAAGATGCAGTAACAACAAGAACATCCATAATACTTTAAATACAGAGAAATGTAAGAGAGAACAGGTGGGTCTTGAGAGTTGATTTAAAGCAAGCAACGGTGGGAGCATCACACACCTAAGCTGGAGAGAGCTCCAAAGAGTCGGAGTCATGAAGCTAAATGAGTGTTCTCCTAGTGTGGTGCACTTTTGCTTCAGGATAACAAGCAGGCCAGAGTCGGAGGACCTCTACTTGTGGGCAGGGACATAGAGGGTAGGCAGGTTCAAGAGGTACTTGGGACCTATGTGATGAAGGGCATTGTAGGTGAGCAGGAGAGTTTTGAAAATAATCCTGAACTTCACAGGTAGCCAATACATCTGGTAAGGATCCTAGCAGTGGCATTCTGAATTATCTGCAGTCAGTTTATGGTGCGTGCTGGGAGACCACCAAACAGAGAGTTGCATGAATCGAGAAGAGACAAATGCATTACAAAGCATCTCTGCATCTGAGAGGGAAAGGTAAGGATGGACTTTGGAAATGTTTCGAAGATGGTAGAAGAAAGATTTGACCACAGAGGAGATGTGGGCATCAAAGGAAAGGTTGCTGTCAAGAAGTACACCAAGGCTTCGTACTGTGCGGGAAGGCAGCAGCAGATGGTTTCCGAGGTTAAGGGCAGCTACATTTAGATTTTTAAGTTGAGTTTTAGATCCTACTAGAAGGAATTCAGATTTGCTAGTGTTCAGCTGAAGAAAATTGGCAGACATCCAGGCCTCGATGTCTTGCATGCAAGCTGAGAGCCGGACCATGTCAGTTTTGTTGGTCATTTTAACCTAACTACGGTTTGATTTTTTTTACAGCACCAGGGAATTCAATTAGATTCTTAAGGGTAAGTCGGGAAAACTGCAGCTAGGTTGGTGATGCAATCTAGGGTGTTTCCCTGTGCTTTAAAACAGTCCAGCTGTAGCTAATGCTTAGGGTCCATATGCCTCTTGGACTCATTCTTTTTCATCAGCAGCAGATCAAAAACACATTGATTACAACTGTAAGCGCCCAGTTTGGATTGGGAGCTGGAAGCACTCGATCTCTTCGCACTAATGGAAGTTTCCTGATGACTGGCTGATGCCAAGGACCCAACAAGCATGTTTTAATTCTTGCACTATAGAAACCAAACCGGGATGTGAAAACTTTATGTTGCAGTCTAAAATCAAGGCCACTATTTTACTGTCCTGATTTTCTTCTCCTGACGACATGTAGAGTCCCTCCAATATTAAGGTCACTCCTGTATCCAGGAGTCCACCTCCTGGTTCCAAACACACTGTTGCAAAATGTGTTTAGAAAGAGTTTGTGTGCTGATTTAAAAATCTTCTGTATATCTGTGTGTCCTGATTCCACCCCCTTCCTCTGGCACTGTGACCTTTCATCTCTGTTGATTTATAATAAAAGCTCATTCTGAGACAACACTCCCTGAAATCAATTCTTTCTGTGTTAATCCACACGTTTGAAAGCAGGGTTTCAAATCCCAATATAATTATAATGTAAACCCATCAATCAATGCAAATATTCACAGCTTCTTTCGAGATGTTCCCCAGGTTATCATTAATCAATTCAACCCACAGCCATTAGACTCAAATATTAATTGAACCCATACACACACATACCTAGCACTTTATTAGGAGATGGCTACCTGATTTGGCATTTCCCTGCTATGGGGCATGTTCTTCTGGTATACCCGGGGTCCCTTGATTTCTCTGGAAAGCTGAATGAATGGTTTACTTAAAGAATTGCTGCAGATCACCCAACAAATTGGCATTTGGACTCCGGTGGTGATGGCTACTTTCAAGGAGCAAATGCACCCACCCAAGGTGACTTAGCGTGGCAGAGACATGATCCTCATTTGCCATCACGATATTTAAAATGAAATTAATTATCAACACTCAAGACACCCTCCAGCACCTATTGTATGTATGTGAAGGGATTTCATCTTAAACAGATACAGTACCTTTAACATTTTCCCTGAATTGTATTTCTTACCTTTGTAATGTCTCATTCCGTGGCTTCTTTATATTTGTTGTTGATGCTCAGATCGTTATTTGCAGTGTTTTATTCCAGTCCTTGAGGTCTCTATTGAAGTGGGGTGGGAAAGTAAAGCATGGCACAACACTTTGATGCACAAGGCTTCTCCAATGAGCTTCAGTGCACATAGCAATGTTAATGTGATTCGCCACCTCACTTCAGGAGTCTGGAGAAGTCTTTCCATCATCTTTGTCTGTAATTGTTATTAAACATTCCAAATAACGATCTACACAGAAACAGCAATGCATCCACAACACACATTCTAGAATCGTATACAGGTAAGAATTGACACGGGATTTAATTTTTTTTATTATTTTTTATAGACTCTATGAAATTGGCACAAAAAGGTTTGGCTGATGGATTTTAATAATATAAACCGACAGCAGTGTCAATCACAGAGTAGCCCAGAGCCTTTATTTGAATGGGATCCATTTCCTGAAATAGCCAGGATGTGTGTGTGCAGCAGCGTGGCTCTGAACTGACTGCCCCTCAGGTTACTAACTGAGAGAAAGTTATCAAATTATACTCCTACAAACGTCTGTTGCTCTAGGACAAAAAATATTTTATTAAACTATATTGGTCTGGAAACTGAAGAAGAAAATCTTCAAATCATACAAAGACATTTACATATACAATAAAACAGTTCACAAATATTTGAAGGCAGGTGCTTTCATTCACCATGTAGTTTGCACGGGTGCAGTTTCGAAAGAAACGCATAATATTGCAAACATAATTTTTTTCTGTTTTCTAACTTTCAGCCTTGCAAGTCTGATGTAATATAACCTTGTGAGATTATAGCTGAGGTGAAATAGCTCATAAAGTCATATTGTGTAAAGCTTTCTTTAACCTAGTATGGTACCTATTATATTGTTTTAAAAAAGGATTATACATATTTTGAGAGGCTACTTAAATTGTATTTTCTTCCCTTTTTATATAGATACTTTTTTATGATATTTGCAGTCATTCTAAGTGGCTCTTTACTCAGATATTTGAGACGTCTGTGTCAAGAAGCTATTCAAAAGCTGCTCTTTAGTTCTAGTTGCCTACAATAGACTGAGCACCATGAAAAGAGAAAGCTGCCCTCTCGTCATCCCGATAATGCAGACTGACAGCTCCTATCACCCCAGGCATGTTCTAGTATTTGTACTGTTGTATTTGGAATCCACTTGCTATGTGGAACACATTTTGAATTGGATACCCGTTTTTTTCATTTGCTGCAGCAATCATTACAAGGTTGTGTGTTTTCTTAGATCCACATGGGGTAATATGGAGAAACTATAAATGGGTGTCATGTATAATTATCACTTCAAAGAGACAAATAGAGAACTTTTTTTTTCAAAATGTGGTGTGCCCAGTTATATTACATCATATTTTCTCCTTTGTTTAGAATGATATTATATCCTCACCGCAACAATCCTCCAAAACAGCTCAGGAGAATGGGGATCAATGGGTGTCCTCCAATCCAAAAAAACAAGCCAATTGATTTATTACACCCAGGAACTTGAGGGTGTGAACTTGTCAATAAGCTATCGGCCTCTGGAGAACAAAATCCAGCCCTGCAGGTGTCTGCTTGAGCTCAGTAAGGTCCTCTGCAGCACATTGAGGAAAAACAGGCCCTGATGGTTTTGGATCCCTATCCTGCAGGAGCACATCCAATGCAATGCCAAGCAAACACATTTATGCCTTTACCAGGGAGACACTCAGAGACCCCTGGACTCCCCCAGACAGTATGACTCACCCTGTACATCACATGGCTGTGCCTTTATCAGGGAGACACTCAGAGACCCCTAGGCTCCCCTGACTGTATGACTCCCTGTACATCACACGGCTGTGCCTTTATCAAGTGAACCACTCAGGGACCCCAGAGTTTACTTTTAAAAGGGGCTCACAAAAAACTGGAAAAATAAGCATTGCAACATTGAAAGTTATACATTAAGTAACTGTACAATACTATATGCTGAATATTGTGTTCTTAATTGCGACAACAACTATGCAGACAGCTATACCTTTCTACCTATTAAACATGGCCCTGGAGTAAATCCTGAAATAGAGGCTTTCCACAGACAGTTATTTAGTTCAGCACCTTGGACAGCAGTCATGTCAGACTCCTGTACCTGTCCAAACTTTCTGGCACAAAGAGCCATGCCTATCTAACGTGAAGTGTGGTGTGCTGCATTAGTGTTACAGATCCTGTCCCCTGTCAGTGAGATGAGATGAGGTTAAAGGATCTATAACCACAAGTGCAGATGAGCCTGGCTCTGTTGCATAGTGTTTAAGACGCTCACGGTCACCGGTTTGCACCTTGATACACCAAAGAACCAGCAAATCATAAGCATAAAGCAAACAGATTCACTTTAAAAACTACCTAAATAACATATGCATTGAGAAAACTATTACAATCAGTTACAATTCTATTTTGAAAATCAAGATCTTTGTTTTAGATTTTGACAATGATTAAAAAAAACAAACAGAAGAGCTTTAGTCTGATAAAAAGGAAACTGTGTGTTACAAAGCACCAGCACCTTCATCTAGACAATGTGGGGAAGCTATAAAAAAGGCTAACAAGATGCTCGGATACATTGTGAAAAGTGTTGAATTTAAATCAAGGGAAGTAATGTTAAAACTGTACAATGCACTAGTAAGACCTCATCTTGAATATTGTGTTCAGTTCTGGTCACCTCGCTATAAAAAAGATATTGCTGCTCTAGAAAGAGTGCAAAGAAGAGCGACCAGAATTATTCCGGGCTTAAAAGGCATGTCATATGCAGACAGGCTAAAAGAATTGAATCTGTTCAGTCTTGAACAAAGAAGACTACGTGGCGACCTAATTCAAGCATTCAAAATTCTAAAAGGTATTGACAGTGTCGACGCAAGGGACTTTTTCAGCCTGAAAAAAGAAACAAGGACCAGGGGTCACAAATGGAGTTTAGAAAAAGGGGCATTCAGAACAGAAAATAGGAGACACTTTTTTACACAGAGAATTGTGAGGGTCTGGAATCAACTCCCCAGTAATGTTGTTGAAGCTGACACCCTGGGATCCTTCAAGAAGCTGCTTGATGAGATTTTGGGATCAATAAGCTACTAACAACCAAACGAGCAAGATGGGCCGAATGGCCTCCTCTCGTTTGTAAACTTTCTTATGTTCTTATGTTCTTATGTTTAATTGGGACTCTCAGAATGGTGAACAATAATCTATTAATTGGTTAATTGATGTATTTGCTCAGATTAGATGCTTCACCTAGATCAGTTAGGCAGTGTACTCTGTAATGTTTATCTATCAGATTATCTCTCAGTATACAGATATTTTGATGACTAGCTTTAGATAGAATAATAATCATATTTATATAGTACCTTTCATACCAAACCAGCCTCACAAAGTGCTTTACAAGATATGAGACTACTGTGTGTAAACTATGCATCAGCTGCAGAGTCACTTACAGCAATGTCTCACCCGAAAAACGGAGCACAAGGAGGTTAAGTGACTTACTCAGGGTCACACAGTGAGTCAGTGGCTAAGCTGGGATTTGAACCGGAGACTTGCTGGTTACAAGCCTATTTATTTAACTACTGGACCACACAGCTTCCTATAAAGAACTTGTTGGTCTCTGTGACTCCATATTCAGAGCAGGCACATGTGTGTGTAAACACTAGCTTTGTAACCTCACTTTGCTCTTATTCGACTACCCCAGCACTGAAGCTAACATTTAGATGGGCTGTATCAGAGTGGAGACAAAGCTAATGGGAGGTTGATGTAAAAGTGACTGTTTGCTGCCCTCCTTATCACCTTGCAATAAGTCTGAATACAGCACCAGCTGGGGGGAAAGCAACTTAAGGTCACAATGTCACAAAACCATGTACAATTTTACTTAAGCCAGAGTTATAAAGTCTACAAGGATAAAATAGCCTTCCTCCAGGTACACTCTGTGTATCCTCTTATTCCAGCTATTATGTGAATTTAAGCTTTTAAGTTGCATTGGCGTCAAATGGCTGTGTAATTGTTTTATATTTCTCATACTATCTTATGGTGTTTGCTGTCATTCAGAGTGGTTCTGTTGCTCCAACATTGCATTCTTCTCATTCTATTAATCTGTCTTGACCTGGCCTTGCACTTGCTTTGAGCTTGTCGGGAGAATTAGCACTGAGCTGCCTTTCTGAATCTATTCAAATTAAGAGACAGCTGATTGTTCTCCACCTACTCTACATGTATATATTGAGAGAGTCTCCGTAAGTGTATTAAGGATACTGAAAGCGTGATAAATAACCAATTTCTACCAGGCACAAGGTAAACTATCTGCAAGTGTGTGTTTTCAGAGTTATATTTAGGGTCCTCATTAAAACAAAAAACATGAACCCGGATGCGCTGACTGTGTCCCTCTGTCGATCATACTCTATATCAGTGGTACTCAACTCCGGCACTTGAGATCTAATCCAGTCAATGTTTTTACTCCAAGCAGGTTCTAATCTAATTAATTAAAGCTGATAATTTAGGACCTGGTTGGAATAAAGACCAGGACTGGAATAGATCTTGTACCATGGAGTTGGATACCATTGCTCTACGTGGTGAACATGATAACAGCCTTGATTTTGCACCAGTTTTCACCAGACTTGTATCATACACTCCTAGCCACCTATAGATGTTTCACGTTGCATTTGGCTGTAATCTGATACACTTTATACACATATGTGTAACTTGTCACTTACTGTTCTCTTATTAAGCGATTATGAGGACTCTATGTAGACCACAAGATGCCTTGCAGCACTAGACCACAACATGCCATGCAGTAATCTCCACATCTTAGCTCGCTACCTGCTTCCATGGCATGCACAGTGATGTTGTGCCAGCCTGCCGTCTCCCGGTCCAGGATCTTGCCCAGGGTGAGAGCACCAGTGATGAAGTCAATGTTAAATATGTTCTCCAGGTCTGTGCTCGGGTCTATAGAGTACCTGAATGAAAAACAGTGTGTGTTACAATAGCACAGCTATGTGAATATGCAATATATTGATAAGCACTTTATTTAAAATGTAGACCATGTAAGTCATTATCAAGCGATGGTACGCCAAAAAGTCATAATTCCTCAATTTCATTTCATATCTAGAAATGATTAATTTCCTAAAAGATTTTCTTATAATTCTCTGTGCTGTCTCAGTGCAGTGCTACCCCAGAATGTTATCCATTGCCTAGGAATGACAAATTGGGAATTATCAAGCTGGATTAGACAAAGATCTGCTCAGGAATACCAAGATATTTAGTAAGTAAGCAACGAGTCCAAGTGGGGTAAGACTCAAGCAAGACAGTGTGGGGTAGCATTTAAACCACAATGTTTGGTTATGAAGTCAGGAGGTTATAATGAGGTTGTATAATGTACAGGTGAAGCAGCACTTAGATACTGATTTCAGTTCTGGTCCCTGCAATACAAAAAAGACAGTGTGGCCCGGGAGAGAGTTCAGCGAAATGCCCTGATTCCCGGGGTTAAAGAATTGAATTCTGAAGATTGTGTGAGAGAACTAAATCCAGTCTTAAGAAGGATTAGGGTCAACTTACTGGAAACCTTTAAAATCTCAAAAGGAGTTAACCCAGCCAATACTTTAAGTGCAGCACAGAAACCACGACCAAAGGACACAGTTAGAATTGAATGGAGACAGGTATCAAATAGAGGGAAGGAGACACTGATGTACTCTCTAGCTGATGTACTCTTTCATGATACTGATAGCTTGTATTTGTAGCTGGGGTGAGAAATGAACTCTTTATGTGTTGTACCTCACAGGAGCATTGTCCAGGTCAGGGTCCACTGCATTCACGACCCCCACCAGAGCCCCCAGCCTCGCGTCCTCCTGCACCTCCAGCACAATGGCGGGTGGCCGGAACTGCGGGGGCTCATCCCAGTCTGTCACGGTGACCCTCACGATGGTCTGGTCTCGGAATGACCCCAGGTCTACAAAGCGAGGGTCCACGTGCTTATTCACTGCCTCCACCACCACATTGTGGGTTCGCTTGTTCTCATAGTCCAGGGGCTGAACACACAAAACATGGGTCAGTTTACAGGGTTCACTGAGTTTAAGGGTCTCAACCTTACCTCAGTATTAGTTTAATCCCCATCACAAAACAAATACTGCACAACACAATTTAGTACAATCAATCTGTACTTGAGAGAGGCCCATGACTGAAAGGCTGTGTGACAGGGAACTGGCCCGTCTGTATGAATGTGTTTGGAACTGGCAGGGAGGGGTTTAAATTCCTCCCTGCCAGGAAAACATGTGAGAATGTGGCTGGAGCTCTAATTGAATGATTAGTTGGAGAGTTTTGTGTTTAGAAGAAAGGAGTGTCTTGTTTTAAAAGACTTGTATCCTGACTGTTTATTTTGTAAGTTCACTTTGATTATTTGGGTTTGAACCACTTTCTGTTGACCCTTGTGCCTGTTTATTTGATTATTTAATTTAATAAATAACTATTTTTTGCTTTTACATTGTCTCTGAGCCTCAGCCCTCTGTCATCCTGTCACACATGGTGTCAGAAAAGGGATAGCGCCACCTAGAGGCTCAGAGCGGTATATTTTTTTTTAATTTTTTGGTCGTTTAAAACAAGACACTCCTTTCTTCTAAACACAAAACTCTCCAGCACAAAGCAAACTCCCAAACAAAAGAACACACCTCCCAGCCAGGGCCTCTCCCCTGGCTTTTATCCCCTGTGGCTGGAGCCCAATTAATCAATAATTACTAATCATTCAATTAGAGCTCCAGCCACATTCTCACATGTTTTCCTGGCAGGGAGGAATTTAACCCCCTCCCTGCCAGTTCCAAACACATTCATATAGATGGGGCAGTTTCCCGTCACAGGCTGGCAGAGGGTGTTCAGGTGAGGATTGAGGTGTGCTCTCTCTCTCTCTCTCTCTCTCTCTCTCTCTCTCTCTCTCTCTCTCTCTCTCTCTCTCTCTCCTCTCTCTCTCTCTTTTGAGGGGGGCTTTACATTATCACATAGCTGAGGATAGTGAGAAGGAAGGGTGAGGTTGTACTTTATAGGGCTGTCCATTTAATGGGAATGTTTCTAACCAATCAATAAAAGATCATAAGAAACCATCCATCACTATTTGACTTACTGCACTGTGTATTTGTGTATTAGACTGCATGTGCACAGCATTTCATTGTACATGGAAAAGACAGCAAACAAACATTCATTACGAAATGAATTGGCCTACACTGTACACTTCTATATAAACACTAACAGCTATATTTGATCTGCATATTTTCATCGCAATGTTTAACACTTGACTAACATTAAAACCTTTAAACCATGAACACAGATTGCCGTAGAGTTTTCAAGGCGAGCATACCTTTCTGACAGTGATGATAGCCTCTTGGGAGTCCCCATCAGTGCTGACTCTGAACAGTTCGGCCCCCTCCTCGTCTTTAATCAGGTAGCTCATATCCGTGTTCTCGCCCATGTCAGCATCCTCAGCCTTCACCCTGCCAACTGGGGTACCCACTGCTGCAGACTCGGACACAGAGAATTGGTACATCTCTACAGAGGCAGGAGAGAGGGGGTGTAGTATGACTTAGACACCGAGCTGAAGTTTAGTGAGCATCCTCCGATCCCCAAACCAGTGGCCTAATTACACCCAGGAGCTTGAGAGTGGTGGTCAGCAAGCCTCCAGCTCCTAGAGGACAAACACCAGTCCTGCAGAGGTCTGCTTAGCTCACCAGGCACTGGCAGTGACCCCAGCAACTTCACACAGCCAGGACGCAAACCAGTGCAACCCTGACTGTATGACTCACCCTGCACACCATGTGGCTGTGCCTTTACCAGGTGAGACTTGCAGGGTCCCCTAAAGACACATTATGGTTTATAACCAGGGGTTAATTTTTATCTTTAGGTTCTTACATGAGTACCAGCAGGTCTGGTACTTACCAAAATTAGGGGTCATTATACAAGTCAGTGTCTAGCTCCACCTCCATTCCGACAGTTCAAACTCCCCATAACTATATTTGTCTTCTCTGAATGGACAGCTAAATCAAGATCCATACTATCTTTGGTTCTTTCAAGTGTCCATTAAAAAAAAAAAAAAGATTGATGTTATGAACTGGACTGATTCAACCTATCACTTGCTATTTATTATTAATAAAACCTTGAAGCAGCCAATGATTTGAATTGGACCCCTCTGGCCCTTAGTGAAATTTGGGGACTGGTATATAATTATGGTCAGTGATAATAAGCTCAGTTGCCCAGAGATTGTTAACAGATCCCAGAGACCTTAAGACTCTATAGAAAATTGTGAGGTTAGACAGGTATGGGTCAGAGCCAGATAATATGCTTGATCTTGCAAGCTTGAGCACCCTTGCTGCCCATATGAAAAACGCTTTCCTGTTAAAAACTTATTGATGATAAAAACAATATAGTCTTAAAAACAATATAGAAGTCTGGATTTGTTTTTTATTGGTGCTCAAGTGTACCTGCGTACCAGTTATGTGAACCCCTGTTTATAACACATTCTTATATGAAAGTGGGTAACTCTTTACATTAAGTCTCTCTAAGTACTGTATATTTACATAGTAGCTTGTACATACATGTGTGTTTACGCATAATTACAAAGTTATTCTAAACAGTTACAATGCACTTCAT
Source organism: Polyodon spathula (assembly GCF_017654505.1). NCBI lineage: Eukaryota > Metazoa > Chordata > Actinopteri > Acipenseriformes > Polyodontidae > Polyodon > Polyodon spathula. The sequence goes on from NC_054556.1 coordinate 18,666,127, forward strand.
GTGTAAATCTTTGTGCACGATATTTCCCAACGATAACTCTTTTCCGATACTATTGTGTACTTGCATATACTGTAGAGTTACACATTCAGTACATTGTAGCTATGCATAAAACATTGTAATCATGTGTAAGCACACATCTATTTACTAAGTAACTATGTAAATACACAGTAATTAGATATACATAATGTAAAGCATTACCATAAAGTGTTACAGAAATGTTGTTAATGAGGCTGTTGCTAGCGCATCAATTGCCCTTAGGGCAGTATCTCACTCTTCGTTTAATTCTTCTAAAGTCTCTCGCTCTCACACGCTGTTGGGTGTTTGTCTCCTTACTCTGTGGGAAGCGTGGGGGGCTGTCGTTGACGTCGGTGATCACTATGGTAACGGTGGTGGATCCCGAGAGCCCCCCCATCTGTCCCGCCATGTCAGTTGCTTTGATGACCAGCTCATAGCGATCCTGTGTCTCTCTGTCCAGTTCAGCCACGGCCGTGCGAATAATCCCTGAGAGATTAATGAATGCAAATAGATTAGAGGAGACACATAAAATAACTACTAACAAATGTACTACTAGCACAGTGTGACATCTCTTAATGATGTAGGTATGGGTCTAATCATTTGTCTGCTATCTGATTTGTCTCTTAATAGTGAAGGTATTGGTCATATCGTTTGTCTGCTATCTGAGTAGTCTTTTAATGGTGAAGGTATTGAACTAATTGTCTCTTCCATCTGACTAGTCTCTTAATGGTGAAGGTATTGGTCTAATCGTTTGTCTGCTATCTGATTAGTCTCTTAATGGTGAAGGTATTGGTCTAATCGTTGTCTCCTATCTGATTTTCCCATTCTTCTTGTAGCTTTGAGTCAGACCCCCTTTGCCATACTGGGAATCTCTCCGGGTTGTTAATTTAACACATTACGGTAATGTACTTACTTATAATCAGATTTTTTAGATATTGCAGTAAGGTATTACTTTTTATTACTTCAGTTGGAAACTGTGTATCTGCAGTGTGGGCAAATAACTTTTCCTTAAGTATCAGATTTGTTTTTTTCTACCTTACTGGCATTAAAAAGAAGATACTGGCTATTAAACCTCACCTCTTTGTGATGTGCTGTGTTTGAATAGATAAATGCTTGTTTAGAGAAACTGGCTTAATTAATTAAAAAGTAATTCAAAAATTACAAATTATGTGTAAATTTGAGTGCACAATGTAAAGGTGGAATTAGGTGTTATTATTATTATTATTATTATTATTATTATTATTATTATTATTATTGAGAAAAGTAATAAGTAATGAGTATAATATTGCTTCTGTAAAAGAAATAACCATTGAAATGTAACAGACTGCTTTTTGAGCCATTAACCATCAGGATATTACTTTTTCCTGTCAGCAGTAGAATTGTGAGTAATATATATATATATATTATATAGTTAAAAACATAAAAGTTTGTCGACAACCACATTTGTGTTCTGAATTGCTAATCTGAATTAAAAAGAAAATGTTATCACAGATTAAAAGGTGTTTAATGCTTTTTGTGAAGAGATTTAGAGTAAAATGAATGATGACTGACAGCTGGACATGCGGATAAAAAGCTATTGTAGCAGATCTTTTTCATGTGCATATCGCTGTGCGAGAACTTCTAACACCAAATAAATTATCTAGATTCTGTTTTTACTGGGACTGTGACAGAATGATGGGTTCTCTGTCATATTATATAGGCACATAACTATATATAGTTTGTGTGCTGTGTACCAGGGCAGGGGGTAGGGGTTAAATCCTTGCACTGTGTCCAGTGCATTCCCTACGGACAGGACAGCCAGCCATGTGAGAGTGTGGCTGAACTGGGATCAATCTGACTGAAAACCCTATGAGAATGTGCTAAATTGGATAATTTTCAATTCAGCTGCAGGGCCAAGTGTACAGAGAAGGAGCAAACTTATCAGGCTAAACCTGGGAGTCCAAGAAAGTGTTCATTTGTGAACTGTGTTCTGGACACAGAGATAGTGTCTTGTTAACATTCTGAATCAAATAGCATTTTTCTGTATGTGATGCCTGCTGCCTGCTTGACCATCAGCCAACCTATCACAAGGATATTACATATTGATTGCTGGATTTTTTTACATGTGTTTGTCTGCATGGTGTACCAGTGGCATAAGCTAAGCTAACGAGAAATAATGCTATACAAGAATTCACATAAGCACTTAAACTGAAGCATGTCACCATAGAAAACATAAGCACTGCAATGGTAATAATCATACCATAGAAATAAGAAGAGACATAGAATTAAAGTACAGCACCATGTAAATGGAATACACAACCCTAGCAAAACCATTAACAGGATAATAATACATTGGATTGGAAAAAATTACTGTACGAAGGTCCTGATACAGGAGCACACAGTCTGCTACTTATATGGTAATGTAGCACTGCAATGCATTACCAGTATGTATTAATGTGTTCATGTCATTGGAACATCCATGGCCATCCATACTGTGGTATGCTTCTACCAATGACAGCCTATTGTAGCTGCACTTGTGATGCCCCATTGCGTTGCCACTGATGTGCCACTATCTGTCTGCATTGCCACCGAAGATCATTTGGAAAGAGTATAGTGATCATATTTTAGTGCCATTCTACCCATCGGTTGAGGCAGGCGAAGTGAACGTGCTTACTTGTCGACAGGACATACATATGCATTCCCTATTATAGGCAGGGTGATGCTCCTCAGGAATGTTTGAGTGGCATTAATTCTGCTTAGCAAATGATCCTTGTGTTCCTGTGCAGTGTGAGGGATAACAGTTGCACAAAGGCCGGTGCAGTGGGATGATGTTGCCACTGTCGTCAATATCAGGAACATAATAAACGCATGGAACAAATATGACTACAAAAGGAGGCCTATTTTTTGCTCACAGCTCTTTCTGTAGCAAAAAAAGTTGAAGTGGGCAGCCTGGCTTAGCACTGGTTCCATTATTATTGTGTTTAGCAGTAATACTAGATGAATTAGTCATAGTAGTAATAGTAGTGTAACTGTGTAACTGTTTACATTTGTATAACGGCATCTTGAATAACAAGAAAACTGAGTTGGCCACCAGTAAATAATAAACATACATGTGTTCACAGACAGTGATAAAACTGACGTCCACATTCAGATTCAGACAAATACAGCAACAATGAAAAAACATTGAGCCATATACCCATTTAATATGTGAGATACAAGAGAAAATCATTTGCAGCTAATTATAACAAATAAAGTACACCCTGATGAGCATTTAATATTGTAATTCCACACTGTATACAGCACCCTTGTGGTTTACAAGTTAGCAAATACAAAACACCCATAAAGTCCTTATTTTGTACAGTTGGGTGTACATTGTATTATTATTATTATTATTATTATTATTATTATTATTATTATTATTATTATTATTATTATTATTATTAGCAGATGTATTTACTAAGCAACTACTAAGTAAATACACAGAATTACAGACGTTAATGTAAAGTGTGTCCCATTCCAAGTAAATAGAGAACCGTGTGTTCTCATAAAAGTAAATGCAATAAAAGCAAAGGGCATGGAATTGGTATCAATTAGGAGCATTGATACAGTAAATAAGAGTGGCTACAGCATGAAACAGACTCAAAGAGCAGCTGTTTGTGTGCAGTGTGCACTGAGCAGAGCAGTCTTTGAGAAAGTGTTTCTGGCAATCCAGCTCAGACATCAGCCAGGGCGCTACATGCAAACTGGAGATGATACTGAACTTTGCAACAGACTTGTATGATGAGTTTATGGAAAGGTACAATCGTGTTTATGCTGAAGATGGCCTGTCTCAGCTCCAAGCCTTACTATATGTTTTTTTTTTTTACTTAATGTATGCATTGTTTTTTTTACTGTATCTTGTAAAGTGCTTTGTGATGGTGGTCCACTATGAAAGGTGCTATATAAAATAAAGACTGATTGACCAGGGTGAAAAATTACAGTGTTTGAGGTCTCTGGCTCTCTTGGTTTTTGTTCCACCAGCCCTCTAAATTATTTATTTGAATGAACCTCCTTCCAGGTCTTCATCAGTTAATTGTCTACTGATAGCTAGAAAACCTGGAGGACTGTATTTGTGCACCCCTGACATATACCATAACATGTTCCAGACATGGCTGCTGTCATTCACTGTGTAGTAAATTGTGTGCATTTGTTTAGATGTGTTTTGCATCCTTGCAGCACAACAGTTGGCAATGTTACAATCCACCATGGTTAACAAAGTTAATAAAGATGACTTTTGTATAAGTATCTATAAAAAACAGGGCAATTTGACATGAAAAAGCACACACAGAGGACCCGTCTCATGCTGCTTATTCCCTGAGAGCCAATATGTTAATGTCAGATTGCCTTGCCAAGTACAGTGCTGCAGAAAGAGATGTAAACAAGTATCAAACGATTATTTCCAAGGAAGGGCATATTGACAACTAGCAATTTACATTATATTTCCAGAAACATCGTTTTTCAAACCTGCCTTGGACCAAAACAGGGCCTTTATAATGCTCACCCTTTTTCACAGTAATGCTTATTATATTAAAGTGGCACAGCAGGGAACAGTGCTGTATTGCCCTGTATATGAGAAAGAGAGTCCAGTAGCTGATGTTAGTGGCATGTGTGCCTAACTTCACTACCCTGGAGCAGTGGCATGGCTTCCTGCCCCAGATCACAATATTGGCAGGTATTGACAGGAGGGTATAGGGAATATATGCTGTATTACTGCAACCTTGAAGTAATGTGTTAAGAGCTGTAACCTACAATTAAATAAAGAGTGAACCTGCTATGTGTCTCCATATGGCAAAGTGCCCACCCCTGTGTGTATTATATGTTGTGTGTTAATGTTGGTGTATAGTCATTGGTACACGGGATATAAACGGGTCTGTGTAACACAAGTGTTTAAAATGTATATTTGTATTTAGGCATGAGGATTGCACAGCACTTCACGTGCAAGTAAAAAGTAATAATATGTGCGCACAGGGAATTGCACTTTATTAATTCACGTGCAGTTGTACCGCGACTCCAATTGAATGATTGATTAGCAGTCGAGTCTCGGTACAGCTGCATAAAAGCAACATGTTTTCACATACTTGGGGTCGTGTGTTCGGTGAGTGGAGAACGGGATTGGAGACGGAGGCAATAATAATAATAATAACAATAATAATAATAATAATAATAATAATAATAATAATAATAATAATAATAATAATAATAATAGTAGTAGTCGTAGTTAAATATCTGCTCACCGTATTTTGTTTAGTCTGTTTTTTGTTTTGTTTGTCTGTTTATTTTGGCGAGTGTGCCGTGTCCTGTTTTTGTTTGTTACAACAGTTTATTTTCTGTCTGTCTGTTCATTCATTAAATGCTGAGCGAGACCATTCGCTCAGCTCCACCAAACTCCACCTCTCTCTTGTTGTTTATTTCCTGGATCTGGTCTGACGTCAGCCACTCCGGCAGACTTTGTGACACATAGTGTCAGAACTGGGATTACTAGCACCCCCTAGACGCAGACCAGAGCAGGAACCGCAATTTCTTGTTTAAAAAAAAATGAGAACAAAAAAAATATGTCAGAAGACGCCGTCAGGCTGAGGGATTGGATCCGGAACAATGCTGGGCTGGAGGCACAGTCCATGCCCATAGCCATCCGAGTCCTGTGGCTGATGGACAGGGAGCGATGGGAGGCGTACAAGAGGGAGGAGTACCTCCGCCGCCAGGAGACTACATGCCTCTGCCACCTCCACCGGCAGGAGCAGAGCAACAGGAGCTGCCTCTGCCTCCGCCACCTCCACCAGCAGAGGGTGAACGCCTGCTGGGTCCCTTTCCACCAGCAGATGATGAATGCCTGCTGGGTCCCTTTCCACCAGCAGATGATGAATACCTGCTGGTATCACTTCCCCCACCAGCAGAGGATGAATGCCTGCTGGTATCACTTCCCCCACCAGCAGAGGATGAATGCCTGCTGATATCACTTCCCCCACCAGCAGAGGATGAATGCCTGCTGGTATCACTTCCCCCACCATCACAAGGAGAGGAGCTGGAGCTTCCTCTGCCTCCATCACCATCAGGGGGAGAAGAACAGGAACTGCCTCTTCCTTCACCAGAAGAACCAGGACTAGATGCTGGCGGTCTTCAGCAGCCTGTGCATAGGCTGCTGAGGGAAGCACGGGGAAAAACCGCCCGGCCGCAGTGGCCAAGAAGAGGGCCAACACCCGTACCCCATCTTGCCCTGACTCCCTGCCTCGCTTTGCCCAAGGATGTCTGCCTCGCTTCGCCCAACGATGCCTGTATCGCTTCACCCAAGAATGCCTGTCTTGCTTCGCCCAAGGATGCCTGTCTCGCTTCGCCCAAAGATGCCTGCCTGGCATTGCGTAGGGTTGCCTGTTGTTCCGTATCGCCTGGAGTTGCCTGTTGCTCTGCATCGCCTGGGGTTGCCAGTTGCTCCGCATCGCCTGAGGTTGCCAGCCACTCCTCATCATTTGGGGTTGCCTGTTGTTCCACATCGCCTGGGGTTGCCTGTTGCTCTGCATCACCTGGGGTCACTGGAACTGCTTAACCAGGGGTTGCAGTCAGCTCTGCTGACAGCATGGCCAGTAGCAGCCTGGCTACTGGCAACATTGCCACCCATCAACCCCTTAAAGTCCCTGTTCTTGCCCCAGGACTTTGAGCGAGACTTTTGGGATTTTAAGGGGGGAGGTGTCCATTGAGGCCATGTCTGCTTTGCAAAAGGTGGGGAGGGGTATATGTGGCAAAGTGACCGCCCCTGTGTGTATTATATGTTGTTGTCATTAATGTTGGTGTATAGTCATTGGTACACAGGATATAAACGGGTCTGTGTAACACAAGTGTTTAAAATGTATATTTGTATTTAGGCACGAGGATTGCACAGCACTTCACGTGCTAAAAAGTAATAATATGTGAGCACGGGGAATTGCACTTTATTAATTCACATGCAGTTGTACCGCGACTCCAATTGAATGATTGATTAGCAGTCGAGTCTCGGTACAGCTGCATAAAAGCAATATGTTTTCACATACTCGGGGTTGTGTGTTCGGTGAGTGGAGAATGGGATTGGAGACGGAGGTAATAATAATAATAATAATAATAATAATAATAATAATAATAATAATAATAATAATAATAATAATAATAATAATAATAGTCGTAGTTAAATATCTGCTCACCGTGTTTTGTTTAGTCTGTTTTGTTTGTCTGTTTATTTTGGCGAATGTGCCGTGTCCTGTTTTTGTTTGTTACAACCATTTATTTTCTGTCTGTCTGTTCATTCATTAAATGTTGAGCGAGACCATTTGCTCAGCTCCACCAAACTCCACCTCTCTCTTGTTGTTTATTTCCTGTTTCTGGTCTGACGTCACCCACTCCGGCCATCTTTGTGACACTCCACCATTCCTATTTCCCTGTCCCGGATCAAGAAGTCATATGATACCTGAACACTTCCCCGAATAGAAGGATCTTGATAAAGGCGAGTCCATGCCCTGTGGTTTCTTAATGCATGTAATGCAATGTTTTGCCCATGCTGCTCAGACAAGCTCTGTTCTGCGCTGTCTGCTAATTGCAGTGCTAATTTAATTAAGAGAGAACAGCTGAGCAGCAATCCCTGGGCTAGCACATGCACAGCTGGGGACTGGCACACAGCTCTCTGCCACTGTAATGGGCAGTGTTGTGTGATACACTGCCTGTCAGTGAAATGAGATGAGGTTACAAGTTCTGAAAACCGCGAATGCAGACATGCCTGGCTCTTTTCCACTGTGGTTTAGACTCTTGCTTGCTATGCTTAGGGTTGTGCCCAGCCTCCGCCCCTTTACCCCAGCGACCCTAAATGTAGACAAGCTACTGTAAACCACTCCTCAGTGCAGAGGAGGCTATTCGGTGGCTTATCGCTGGTTAATCTCAAAAACTTTGTCAGGTCTTAAGGATCCCAGTTGTTCAGCATCATTAACATGGCTAGGCAACACCTTCCACCCCGTCATTCACTCTATGTAAAGAAGTGTCTCCTACCTTCTGCCCTAAGTTAGTCTACACTTCTACACTATGCCCTCTCCAGTTTTCTGTGCTGTGTTGGCTAACTTCGTTGCCTCCCTCTCACCTAAAACCCTCCACCAGCAGCATCCTGCACCTGCCTTTCTCAGTTCTTGCCTCCTTTCTCTGGCAGGCTTTTCTTTGATTCCCTACTCTCAACAGTTGAAGCATTGCATTGTATCAGAGATTGTAAACACAATGCAAATGGTGCCCTCACCACTGAAACTCCAGACCACATAGATCACTTGTTTTGCATTGTTGAGCATAAGAACGCCTGTCTCCGAAAAGACAGGAAATGCTTAATACTGGCATCCTCACAAAGCAGAGGAATGTTTTTAATGGAAGACACTAGTTTCCCATATCGGACCAGTTCTTTCTCCAGTGTCTCATTTTTCAAAAAAGGAGATTTGTTATTATTACTTTTGTCACAGGGGGGACACCTGAACAAATTAACCTTTTACTGAAAATTCTTCATCTAATAGTTTATTAGCAAAGGGCACTCTGTCAAAAACATGACAAGGCCTTTTTCCATTCGCGATGTCGACTTGATATTTTCAAAGCCCACATCTCCCACTGCCAGCAGTCACTCCTCCACCGACACCATGGTGCTTGTCAAGCAACGGACACCATGTCAGCAGGTCAAAGCCCACAGTACTCCAGAATGAGACCCAGTGGAAGGGTGGTGGGTAATTCACTGACACACAAGACAGAACAGTTTTACTTGGAACACCACCCAGGTGCCCAGTTTTATTTTTAGGACAGTTCTTATTTTTCACCGGCAGAGGGCACTGTTGTCCGTGGGTTGCCTATCAACGATGATAGACAGCACCACGGAAATACCAAAGTTGGTAAATGAATTCACTGCAGGCGCACTCGCAGGTGCTCAAAGAAATAATAATGAAAACAGAAGGTGAAAAGAACAAGGAAAAATAACACAATAATAAAACTACAAATAAAAGGTGCTGCACTCGGCAGCATTATCCCAGTCGTCGCTACCCACACAACCCGGATCACCGACCTACTCTAGCGGCTCCCTGCCTGCTCTAAACAATACCTCGGGGTCTGCCCAAGGGTTCCCCGCTGTCACTCTCTGCCCTGTTCTTTGCCATGTTTCTCCCAGCTGGTTTCTCGGTCCTCGACCAGCGCTTCCATACACACAACGTATCTAAGAGGGCAGACCTGAGGAAACAGCAGAGCATTTTTTATAGGGCTAGCAATCTCCCAAGACTCGTCTCTCAGCCATTCAGAGAGGGGGAAAGTCCACACACCCACTTTCCCACCTCCCCGTGTCACTGCCATGACTCACAGGCGGTTGTTGGATGACTGCCGCCCTCTTCCTGCAGTACTGTGAACACGCCAACAGAGTCAGCACAGATCTCCCCCTGCTACAGACCCCATGATGAGGTCTGCAAACACAAAACAACAACTGCATATTATTTATAAAATAAACAAATGAATACAAAATAAGAAAAAATGTAGCACAAATCCTGCTCATTCCACCCACGGTGTTCAGCACTACTGTCTCCCAGCAAGTTCCTCCCATTGCACAATCCTCAGTGAGAGAGAGAGAGAGACTTTTTGACTTTTAATCAAACTTTATTTTCGATTCAATTAGTACAGCAAAATCAAAAATAAACTTCTAAGTTTTGTCACCCCAAATCCCATTCCCATTTTAACACATTTCATCCTTCACCCTCCATTTACACAAGATAAACAACTACAGCAGTGTCAACACAGACTGAAGCTAAATCAGCAGTTACAGGTGAATACTCATTACAGTTCAGAATGTACACTGTTTACACATCAGATCAAAAACATTTCAAATTAAAAATTGTCGAAGGTTGACCTGTTGAGCACACAGTACGTCTGGTCAAAGTATACCACAAACCCCATGAATTCTCTCAGTTAGCCACAGCTTTCAATAGCAGTTTGTAATCAACACACAGCAGAGTGACAGGTCTCCAGTTATTTGTTTTCCACAGATCCCCCTTTCTAGATAGCAGAGAGATGACTTTCGTCTGTAGCAGAGCACCAGCTCTCCCTACGTCAGACTGGTTTTTAAAATAATCCGGAAAAATAAAAAAGTGAAGTAGAGACAGATTGCAGAGCTGTCAGCAGCTCTCACTCTCACTCCAGATTCCATACAGGCACTCCAATAACACTCCCACAAGGCAGAGAGAAAAAAAGAGAGCACACCTCAGTCCTGACCTGAACACCCACTAAACACCAATTGAGTCCAAGCAGAGACTGACAAGTGTGTGGCATTTATTTTTTACCTCAAGTCAAACCTTTACTAGACAAAATGAATGAGAAGAAGGTGAATTACCTCTCTGTCCCACCTTCGCATATTGAAATAATAATACCAGGCTGCTTGTGGTATGATATATGATCCAGAGTGGCTCAGGTGTTCCATGGCGATAAGATTCAGATTTGACAAGCACCCGGTAAAAGTGATTTGTTTCATGCCTGCAATAAATATGTATGCCTGTGTGGCAGGCTGGCGAGTGGATAGAGGCCCAGAGACAGACTGCAGTTCAAAAAAATACACTTTTATTATAAATAGATATAAAAATAAAGGCACAAAGGCCAAAACAAAGGGATTGAAACACAAAAACAAAGACAAAAAGCAAAATGTACAAACTAAAGGTTTCCAGGCTGGGCAATGGCTACACTGGATTTAGAAAATTGAAAAATCACAACCAACAAAACACCAACCTGCTTCCTCAGCTCCCTCCTCCCAAACGAGAAGCAGAGGCCTCATTTTATGTCAGGTGGCTGGGAACTGATTGATCGTTAATTAAACTAATCAACTAATCAACCCCAGCCACCAGAACATAATAATCCCAGGCAGGTAGGGGAAATTAACCTCATCCCTGAAGATTTAAAAAGGGCAGAGCTTTGCACTGCCACACACCTCCCCCCATGTACAACGTACACCAGCCGCAATCGGCCAACTCCCCCCTTCCCCCCACCCCCTAGACCCCAATTATGTCCCTTGGGTGGGCTGTTATGGTGGGTGGTGGTGGGTGGGGTTGATGTCGGAGCCCCCAAGCCTTCTTTAGTTGAGGGGGCCCCGGATGTCCAAGGTAGTATGGCCACGGCGGCCCGGCTCCCTCTGGTGGCGGAGGCGGCAACGGCGGCCTGGCTCCCTCTGGTGGCAGAGACGGCAATGGCGGCGGACCCTCGGCAACCCTAGAAAACAAAAAGGAGACACGAGCAGTCCCAAGCGATGCGAAGCAGTAGGCAACCCCAGGCGATGCAAATGAGACATCCCTGAGCTGAGCGGGCATTGCATCCCTGGGCGGTGCAAGACAGGCATCCTTGGGCCATAGCTCCTCCCTCTCTGGCTCTGGGAGCGGCGGCTCCTCCCTCTCTGGCTCTCGGGACAACGGCAGCTCCTCCTCCCTCTCTGGCTCTTGGGACGACGGCAGCTCCTCCCCCTCTCTGGCTCTCGGGACGACGGCAGCTCCTCCCCCCTCTCTGGCTCTCTGGACGACGGCAGCTCCTCCCCCCTCTCTGGCTTTTGGGACGACGGCAGCTCCTCCTCCCTCTCTGGCTCTCGGGAAGGCATCTCCACCCTCTTTATTGGAGTGACTGGGGCATCTCCCATGTCTACCGCCATGTAATTAACCACCATGAGGGCAACCTCTGGGAAGGACGCCGGGTGGTGTTTTTCCTCCCACTGTTTCCTTCTCTCCCCATCTCGACGCCACAGCGTGTTGATAACTATGGGGAGATCGTGGACGAGGTCTGCCTCAGGGTGCATCAACCAGTCCCAGATCTCCTGGGCAGGTGGTGAAGGTGGTGGTGCTGGAGGTAGTGGGGTGGCCCCTGATGCCCGGGGTGAACACTGCACCTCTTCCTGGGCCTGGTTGTAGGGGAATCCTGCCCAGTTGTGGCCGTCCTCCTCACACTGGCCACACCAGTTTGCTGGTGGCACGTCTGGGCAGGACCGCCAACGATGGTCCTCCTTCCCGCACCAGGAACACCAGGGGAAGTGGCTGGCCGGGTCCTCCAGCGGTGGCTGCAGCAGCTTACATTTCTTCAGCTGCTGCTTTTCCTGCCTTTGCCGCTGTCTGCTCTTCTTTCCCATAATCCAAAAAAATAAATAAATAATTCTCCCAAAAATTAAAAAAAATAAATAAAATATTGCTCTGAGCCTCTAGGTGGCGCTATCCCACTGCTGACACCAAATGCGACAGGCTAGTGAGTGGATAGAGGCCCAGAGACAGACTGCAGTTCAAAAAAATATACTTTTATTATAAATAGATATAAAAATAAAGGCACAAGGGCCAAAACAAAGGGATTGAAACAGAAAAACAAAGACAAAAAGCAAAATGTACAAAAAAAAAGGTTTCCAGGCTGGGCAATGCCTTCACTGGAGTTAGAAAATTGAAAAATCACAACCAACAAAACACCAACCTGCTTCCTCAGCTCCCTCCTCCCAAATGAGAAGCAGAGGCCTCCTTTTATGTCAGATGGCTGGGCGCTGATTGATAGTTAATTAACCTAATCAACTAATTAACCCCAGCCACCTGAACATAATAAACCCAGACAGGTAGGGGAAACTAACCCCATCCCTGTCAATTTAAAAACAATAAATAGTCTTTAAATATGGGTCTGCTGTATATAATTAAGAATCATGCATATAATTGGAAATCATGTCCCTCACAAAATATACTATATATATATATATATAATACCAAACTTAAACAACAACACCATTCCACTTAAATGTTTCTACCATGCTATCCAAAGAGGGTGGGAGCCGAAGAGTGGTGGCTATTTATAAACCCTTTGCGGTCCTATGGCGGACCAGGTCAGATATTACAGTTTTCCTTTTCCAGTGCGATCAAAAAGATGTAGAGCAGAGGTCTCTAGTCGTTTTTTCACCAGAAAAAGCCAAGAAAACCTTTCAATGGCCAAGTGAGAACTGTAGGAGCAGAACAAAACCAAAAAAATGGGTGTATCTGAGCAATAGAGCTAGCCCCTGCACCACAGAGATAACACGGACACAAACCAAGGAGAGAGCTGCTTCCGCATCCAGCGCGCAAAGAATATCACAGACATCTGCAAAGCTTTTTGAGGTGTTATAGTAATAAAATAATGACTTGGATCACATTATTGCGGAATTTGGTGATAAAATGAGTGATCAGGAGAGGATTTATCAGTAGGCACGTCTATAAAGAGGTATGTGAAAAATACAGCGAACAAGGGGTGGGGCTTGGCTGGAGAAGCAGTACTGATGTTGTTTTGCCATGCAATGCCGCTTAACCCGGTTTACTCTGAAAAAAATTTAAACAGCGCATGTAAAATAAACAGCGCGTATGAAAATAAATTGGACCTGACATGCCTGGCAAGCGCTGAATAAATGGACAGCAAAGGGTTAAAATAGTGAGTTTTCAATCTATCAATTACTTTTCTTACTATATATATATATATATATATATATATATATATATATATATATATCAGTGCCTTGCAAAAGTATTCAGACACCTAACCAATTCTTTCATATTACTTAATTACAAATGGTACATTGAATTTTCTTTCTGTTTGATATTTTATTTTAAAACACTTAAACTCAAAATCAATTATTGTAAGGTGACATTGGTTTCATGTTGTGAAATTTTTTTAAGAAAAATATCTTGCTTGCATAACTATTCAACCCCCACAAATTAATATTTGGTAGAGCCACCTTTTGCTGCAATAACAGCTTTAAGTCTTTTGGGGTAAGTATGTACCAGCTTTGCACAGTGTCAGAGTGATTTTGGCCCATTCTTCTTGGCAGATTTGCTCCAGGTTGTTCAGGTTGGTTGGACGACGCTTGTGGACTGCAATTTTCAAATAATGCCACAGATTCTCAATGGGATTGAGGTCAAGACTTTGACTGGGCCACTGTAGGACATTTCCCTTTTTGTTCTTGAGCCACTCCAACGTTGCTTTGGCCTTGTGCTTGGGATCATTGTCCTGCTGAAAGATGAATTTCCTCCCAAGCTTCAGTTTTTTGCGGACTGAAGCAGATTCTCTTGTAGTATTTTCCTGTATTTTACTCATCCATTCTTCTTTCAATTGTAACAAGATGCACAGTCCCTGCTGATAAGCATCCCCACAGCATGATCCTGCCACCACCATACTTCACTTTAGGGATGGTGTGTCTTGAGGCATGGGCAGTGTTAGTTTGCGCCACACATAGCGCTTTGAGTTTTGGCCAAAAAGCGCTATCTTGGTCTCACCTGACCACAAAACCTTTTCCCACATCACAGCTGGGTCACTCTCATGCTTTCTGACAAACTCCAGACGTTCTTTCAGATGGTATTTTTTGAGTAACGGCTTCTTTCTTGCCACCCTCCCATACAGGCCAGTGTTATGCATAGTTCTTGATATGGTTGACTGGTGCACCATTACTCCACTCCCAGCCATTGAACTCTGTTGCTTCTTCAAAGTGATTATTGGCCTCTCTGTGGCTTCTCTCACAAGTCTCCTTCTTGCTTGAGCGCTGTGTTCTGAGGGACAGCCTTTTCTTGGCATTGCCTGGGTGGTGTGATGCAGCTTCCACTTCCTGATTATTGATCCAACTGTGCTCACTGGGATATCCAAACACTTGGATATTATTTTGTACCCTTTCTCTAATCTATGCATTTGTATTACTTTATCTCTAACTTCTGTAGAATGCTCTTTGGTCTTCATTTTCCTTCAGATTCACAGCCTTACCAATGATCCTTCAACAGTGGGGTTTTTATCCAGAAAATGTGACAGCAACTTTAATGGTTCACAGATGGAGGCCAATGGTAAGGTAATTTTGTCATCGTTAGGGCAATTTTTTTCATCAGTGCAAACTGGGAGCTTCCACAGCACAGGGGTTGAATACTTATGCAAGCAAGATATTTCAGTTTTTTATTTTCCTTAAAAATATTTCCCAACATAAAACCAATGTCACTTTACAATAATTGATTCTGAGTTTCAGTGTTTAAAAATAAAATATCAAACAGAACGAAATTTCAATGTACCATTTGTAATTCGGAACATTCCCTCTCATGGATCATTTTAATTAGCAGTTTTGAAACTATAAATAGCCTGGCTAAATGGCTGTCAGGAGTTCAGTTTGAAGCAACAGACAAGCAAACCAAGAGCAAGAAGAACATAAGAACATAAGAAAGTTTACAAACGAGAGGAAGCCATTTGGCCCATCTTGCTCGTTTGGTTGTTAGTAGCTTATTGATCCCAGAATCTCATCAAGCAGCTTCTTGAAGGATCCCAGGGTGTCAGCTTCAACAACATTACTGGGGAGTTGATTCCAGACCCTCACAATTCTCTGTGTAAAAAAGTGCCTCCTATTTTCTGTTCTGAATGCCCCTTTGTCTAATCTCCATTTGTGACCCCTGGTCCTTGTTTCTTTTTTCAGGTCAAAAAAGTCTCTTGGGTCAACATTGACAATACCTTTTAGAATTTTGAATGCTTGAATTAGGTCGACACATAGTCTTCTTTGTTCAAGACTGAACAGATTCAATTCTTTTAGCCTGTCCACATAACTTTTAAGCCCGGAATAATTCTGGTCACTCTTCTTTGCACTCTTTCTAGAGCAGCAATATCTTTTTTATAGCAAGGTGACCAGAACTGCACACAATATTCAAGATGAGGTCTTACTAGTGCATTGTACAGTTTTAACATTACTTCCCTTGATTTAAATTCAACACTTTTCACAATGTATCCAAGCATCTTGTTAGCCTTTTTTATAGCTTCCCCACATTGTCTAGATGAAGACATTTCTGAGTCAACAAAAACTCCTAGGTCTTTTTCATAGATTCCTTCTCCAATCTCAGTATCTCCCATATGATATTTTCTCTATTAAATGTTATTTGCCATGTGTCTGCCCAGTTCTGAATCTTGTCTAGATCATTTTGAATGACCTTTCTGCTACTACAGTGTTTGTCACTCCTCCTACTTTTTGTGACTCTGAGCCTCCCTCTCGCCGAGGGGGGGCAAGGGTTGGTGTGCATCAGGAGCCAGGTGTACACCTTCCGCCTCCAGACCCTGCAGAGATACCTGTACGCAGAAACCAGCCCAATCCAACCCTCTCCATAGACAATAGAAAACCAGCCCAACCCAACCCCTCTCCACAGACAAAAGAAAACCAGCCCAATGCAACCCCCTCCAAAGACAATAGAAAACCAACCCAATGCAACCCCTCTCCATAGACACTCAATAGAAAACCAACCCAATCTAACCCTCTCCATAGATAAAAGAAAACCAGCCCAATGCAACCCCTCTCCATAGACAATAGAAAACCAGCCCAATGCAACCCCTCTCCATAGACAAAAGAAAACCAGCTCAATCTGACCCTCTCCATAGACATACAATAGAAAACCAGCTTAAACCGACCCTCTCCATAGACACTCAATAGAAAACCAGTCCAATCCATCCCCTCTCCATAGACACTCAATAGAAAACCAATCCAATCCGACCCTCTCCACAGACACTCAATAGAAAACCAGTCCAATCCTGCCCTGCCCCAGTGATGTATACCCTTACATTACTGTTGGGTAATTACACAATAGCAAAATGCATAGGTTTATGAAAAAAATAAATTGCAAGCACAACTTGCTTTCACTTTCCTGTAGCCATTTTGCATTACCGCTGTACACATGGGTGACGTTGCTGAAGAGCTTGATCATGGCGGATAAGCGTTAGGGCAGGTATGTGAAGGGAGAATACTGTATTATATTTTTTAACCTATATAACGAATGGAACTGCACAACAAGATTTATGGAATTATGTTGTTAGCTACAGTCCCTTTAAGTGGTATTGCTTCTTGCACTATACAACAGCTTTCACAGCTTCTGTTAATACATTACACAGACATTATACAGTAGTTGAACATTGCTTGATAAAGATAGCGAACAGTGATTATTCTACATCATCATGGTCAAACATATTGTGAAGCATTACTGGCCTGTGAAATATAGTTGTATTTGCACAGTTTCTAGATGAAGGGATGTACACTTTGAGAGCATCCTAAGCTCTCTCCGGTCTGCGAAGCAGCTTCTGGGGATAGAAAGGCAGTACCCTGTAGTGACAGCAAGTGATTCACCATCTTGAGTGAAGGAGAGAGATTTAAACAACACACTCTGAAAGGAACCATTACAAGTTTAGTGATAACCTTCAGGAACTGTCTTCTGAAACTGCAAGATCTGGATTATCTTTCCTGAGAGAATGGGCCCTGTCGCTAGATGCTGACACTCAAAACATAGAGAATAATGGTTTATTGATCTTAACCTGAGATATCTGTCCTTCTTGGATAAAAGAGCCATACTTATAACTATTGGGCTCTTAAAAGATCATGAAATGATATGCATAAGAAAGCTTTACTTTCTTACACATAAGTTAGCAATTGCATCTTTTTATTGTAAAAATGTGTATTTATTGTTTGCGCTTCAAAAAATCGATTATTTTCTGATATGGTGCTGTGACAGAGACAGAATGATTCTTGGTGATAAATCTCCCTCCTGACCTGTGACGGCGCTGTGTAAAGAGAACAGATTGCCCTGGATTGGATGGCCTAACAATTAATTCCCAAGGTTAGGTGGAAGTAGGCAATCTAGAAAGGGGGCGGAGCTATGGTACAACAAGTCATCGCCCCATAAGGGAAGCGATGTGGCAACCTTGGATTGGAAGAGAAACGGCTGCACTCGCTAACCAAGGGGGTGTGACTGATGGTATATAAGGGGACACAACAAGGTGATCTGTTCATTTGTTCTGGTTAAGGTTGAACTGCTAAAGGACAACGTAACCATGAGTGTTTTGTTTCTTTGTTTCATCTAACTGTTGTATTTGTTATTTGTTAGATGGCTAGCACAATCCAGAGTTGTCGTTATAGGCCAGCACAAACCCGGATAACCAGTACTATTGTTCAGATACATATTTTGCAGCACTAGCACTGTGTTTAAGTATTTAAATACCATGCTTATTATTTTGGGATTTATCCACGTGTTTATTTAACTGAGCAGTACACATCATTAGGTACTGTCAGTCCTCCATTTATTGTGTTGTCATCAGACTATTGGATTACAAATTAAAACCATCAGTTCACCAGTACTTTGTTGTCTGTCATTATCTTGAACACTGCATTGCTTCTACACCTGCGCACTGCAACCCCCATTGCCACAGGTGCATATACATCATGGAACTACTGTTATGAAACCAAACCATTTTGGTGTTCCAATGCATATTTCTTTTTCAGATTTCACGTAGCTGCGTCATGTCACAATAGAGCCTTTGCCAAGCTTTGAATCCAGGACTCCCCACTGCAATGGCAAATCCATAAAACCGAAATTATCCTTCTATATCCACTGCCACTGCTTCAGACACATTAGAATTGGGGTAGAAACTTAACATTTCTAAATGTGCAGTCACCACTGTATCACAATTTCAGTAGCGGATTTTGATGATACACGCTAAAATGTTGATTGCCTATAGAGCTCTTACCAGTCTTGCTGTCCACAGTGAAGATCTTCTCCCCCTCCAGTACACTGTATATGACCCGCGCGCTGCTCCCGTATGTGGGATCATCTGCATCAGAGGCAGTTACCTTCATCACTGATGTCCCTGAAACAAACAAATGCCACAGTTCACTACAGACAAGCAGTTTTCAAACCTGTGCAACGAATCCCTCTTTTCTTTCTCATTTAGGGATGGATCCTACTCTACCACAGCACTACTATTGATTAACTGATTAATGATTGCCATAGCTTTTATTCTGCCTCAATTAAACATTCGTTGATCGATGAATCACCCTGGTGCTCCTGTGTTGAGTCTCACGTAGCTAGCAGCCCAGTAAACTTGTTTTCCTGGCATATTGCTAGATTAAAACTCTCTTGAATTTGTTTTGGTGATATAATTTAATGAAAGAATACCTGCTATATTTGTAATAATTCAATAAATAGTTATAATAGTGTTCTCAATGCATATATTATATTATGATGTGGAATAATATGTACATGTTTGCAGTTTCTTGCTTTTGAATATTCAATCTTTCTTAATGCATTGATTGTTGTTGATTATTGCCTGTCCAATATTTGATTAGATTGCTGATATCAGCTCTACAAAACTCCACAGTCAAGGTCAATAAGGGAGCCCAAACCAGTCTCTTATTAGCACGTAGCATTATCACGGTTCTCCTTTTCTTTCACTGTTGAAGATCTTTTGGTTCTTTTATTTTCAACTTCAATTTGTAAATACAGATATTCCATAGTTACATAATGCTATACATGAAAATTTTTAGCTATTCCCTTAATCCATTCAGGTGTTGCAGTTCCACTGTACTTAATGTACATTTCTTTTTTGCATGATATAATCCTAACCTTAACCCTATCTCTGCCTCTCACCCTAACCCTAGCCCTTACCATATCTCAAACTCTAACCCTAACCCTTTTTTGACACAATTGTGTACTTACATATATTGTGCAAAAACTATGCTTAATAACATTGTAATTATGTGTAAGTACACATGTATTTACTATGTAACTACTATGTAATTAGAGATGCTTCATGTAACGTGTTACTGTCTTCAGTGCATAGTACAACCCTGGTATCCTCCTTCCCTGAGCAGATTTTTTAATGGGACAGTTAGTTAGTAAGCATGGCAAAAATGACCTAAGCATCATTCATTAAAACAAATAATCGTATAGTAAATTAAATACAGCACTATCCCATTATAATGCAGGTGTCGGGGTCTATAATTGCAGCCCATGTTATTTGTGTTTTGCCTTACAACAAATATTGGTGTTTTTGTTCCAGAAATGACTGGCCAAATTTATATTGTAGTGTACAGTGGGAAATAAAGGAAGTCACATACAATTTGCAGGTACTTGAATCCACGGTTTATTGGGATGATTATTCCTGGCCACTGTCAGCCTGGGCCACACCAGAAACAACAAACACTCTTGCACATTCACACAGCAGCTTGTCTGACTCAGCTGTCAGCTCAGTTTGCGTTGATGTGGGCTTTCATGTCTCCACCTGTCCGGATGTCAATCAATCCCAGCTAAGGCAAGCTTACTGCTTCCCTGCTTACACACACACACAAGCAAGCACACACGCAAACACAAGTACGCACGCGCACACATGCACAAACACACACACGAGCAAACACACACACACACACACACACACACAGAGGGCCATGTAACATGGTCGTTACAATATATACAGTATAATAGAAACTGCTACTCCACCAGTTTATATACACATATTGTGTATTGTATTGTTTTGTATTGTTTTGTACTTGTTTTGAAACATTGATTGACAGTTTGTTTTCACTTTCAGAAAAAAAAACTACAGTGTAAGCACAAGCGCTTTATAAGTACTATATGTCCCAGTTTGAAGTGAAATGGGTTTAAATACGATAATATAAAACAACAATAAAACCCAACATTTGAGAATCAAATTGCATTATGGGGGAAGCAATGACCTTACCGTTTCATAACCTATTCCGCACTATAACGGGTCGCATTATAACAGGGTAGCGTTAATTGAAGATTAAGATTAAGATTAGATTGTAGATTAAATGAAATGTAAATAAACTACACCTAACGCATACCTTATAAGTATAAGGGACTATAAGAGGGTCTTCTCATGCATAATTTGAGTGACTAAGTAACTACACTAAAGCTTAGAGTAATTGTAGCTAACAAACAAATGCCATAAATATTAGATATTTTACACTTAGATTATCTGCACACGTCTCAGATATGCTACCCTGAAACAAATGCATGTTACAGTAAACATATATCTTTTAAAGCAACGTGCCTGGTACAACAAAGGGTTAAAGGAAGCTCTAAGTTTGTTTGCCTTATACTTGAAGTCTCTGTTTGCACTTGCACTTCCTTTTCACTTCAGCAGTGTCTTCTGGGTCGCAACAGTTACTGACTGAAAGAATGGTCATGCATAGAAGCCTCTGATTGGTTTTTGACAAGAAAGAAGCCAGTGAAGGGGTGGGGACAATTTCAATCTCCAGGTAAAATGACCAGAAATTGCAAGACATTCTACACTCATATCACACAGATGAGGTATGATGGCTCAGAACCAGCACTGATGTGGCATTTTGGTCCGTGGCACTGAAGCGCTATAGCGGGCATGAATTGAAAGTCATCATCCCACGTGACTGCATGTATACAGAGCATATTGGCTATTTTTGTCGTCTGTGTTTCATTTTATTCAAATACAATGGCTAGGTAGTAATTGGAGTCTGGAATATGTTAAGGAATTGTTAACTTTACAGGCTGATGAGGAGGTGAATTCACAAACAGAAGGGACGGTGCGGGATGCTGTAATTTATGGACAAATTGCCATTGCCTTGAAAACGATCTGTTGACTGACAGGTTTGAAAGTTGTACTCACAAGATCCTTTTGGCTGTGTGAAAAGGTTATCATGGTATTATAGTGCAATTCCGTGCTGTGTGAATGGGTATTTGAAATCATTTTTTTAACATCACTGAGATGGCTCAGTAGCTGCATTTGTGTGTGAAAGGGGCTTAAGTCTATGGTTTCCTTTAACCTAGTGTGGTACCAGATATCTTTTTTTCAAGACAGCACATTTGACACATATATGAATGTATGCTGGAGAAGTTTAACAGAACTTTTTGCTACAATTACTTTAATAGCGCATAAAGCACTCTTATCCCACTGAGAGCTGGTCAACTCGACCGATAATTTAAAAATAATCACCAAATGATAATTACAGTATAATGATCCTATTATTATGTTGCATTTTCAAAAATAATTATTGTATTTTTATTTTTGATGGAGCATAAAAAAAACTATAGAACAATATAGACTTCATTTCAATAGAACTGAGATTCCTTGGAGCGTTACTGTATCAGACACTGAACTGAAGGAAAATGCGAGCGGGAAGTGGCCTGTCTGGAATGAAGTATCAGATAATTACTGGCAGCTGGTGGCATCCAGAAAGGTCACAGCTGTAAGCTTTGAGAAGTCATGCACTAGTCCAGCTATCAGAATCATGCTCATTGCTGTGAGGTAATTAAGCTAATTACTGAGATATGTCACTGTCTTGTTTGTTTGCTGTCATCACCCCAGGTCTAAAGTGACAGGCAGTGCCGGTCATTAAAATAGCCTGGACCCTGCTCATTAATCCTCAGGGTGGCTGCTGTGTGTGCCAATAAGCTTTGGGGACTCAGTACTCTCTTTTGTCTCTTTTAGTCTCAGCTCAAACATTGTCCCTTCATTGAGCTAGAACAGAGGCACTGGCTGAACTAGGCCCAGATATTTGACGGAACATGGCTACTAATGTTCTAGGAAAGACAACTAGGGTGGGATGTTTATTTAAATTCACTTAAACCCTTATTAACTAAATGCCTTGGTATGCATAGATACTGGTAATCAATACTTGGTAAAAGATACAGTTACAGTTACACACTAGGTAAATAAACTCAGGATTTTTTTTGTTTGTTTGTTCTTCTACCTGGAGAAAATATTTTTTTTCTAAACAGTGTAGCTAGATCATGCACCCTCCTTCTACCATGCTGGCCCTCTAATTGAAATGAGCATTGTTGCAGAAGGGAGTGTAATCTGGATTCACGGTGATCCTTAGAAGAGAAATTATTTTCTCCTGGCGAGCGCTTTTGATTTATGACCCATGATGTGTGATTAAAAATTAGAAAAGAGTCGGCAATATGTTTAAAAATATAACAATGCGATATGAACAACACGGGACACAAAAAAGGTAACCTAATGTGTTTCGTATAAATACTGCAGGAGGCTCTGAATCACTTTAACAAGCAACTTCCAGTGATAGGAAATGTAGAAACTAGGGCCTATTTTGTGCTCACTGGGCTTTGAGACACATATACAATATTTCAGAAAGTCAGGGAAGTTCACTGGCAGGGTAGGGTACACATCAGTCTGGAGCATTTTTGCACTTATCCAACATTAGCTATGTTTCTCCCCAAGACTATGCCCTACAGCTCTCAAAAAACAGAGCTGAGCCTGGTTAGTACTGACAGCAAGATCCCTGGGGGAACAACTAAAGCCGCAGGCAAAGAACCTAATACCCCGCTTACCAGCTGTTCCTTAGTGTTTCCTCATGTATTCAGAGTCGACAGCCTTTATTAAACTTGCTAGTGTGTCTGTCTGTAAAGAATTGTGTTGTTGGCACACTACTGTATTAGTCGGAGGACAGAGAGGGCGAGAGTGGTATGATTAGGGGTCAAATTTTAGGCTTCTAGTTTGATAGCCCCCGATCCCCTGTAACACTTTCACTTCCTAGGTCATGTCTTTGGGGTGCAAAGCAGGTCAGTCATTAAGAACAATAGCTGGTTACTTACTGGCAGGAAAGAAGTCCCTAGAAATGCAATCTGAAAGCTAGGACTGCAAACAGAGATTTCTATAACCTAGTGCAGTGTCAGAGTGTAAAACACAAATGGTTAATGTAAGCCCTATCTGTACCTTTTTTTTTGAGGGGGGGGGGGGGGGGGTGTCATTGAGGTAACTGCATTTTGACTATGGCCTACAATTGATATCTGAACTCAGGGTAACTGAATGAATGCATTTCCTAGTGCTCACCGTGCAGACAATACAGTAATTCATGCCACACTCTCACATGGTTATCCAGGTAAATCACCCCTGCTTCCAAATGTAATACATGTTTGCCAGCTGTTAAAAAGCTGCAGGCTAAAGGATGTATGGAAAGCTAATATTTTAATTTGGCACCCTGCAATGCAAGAGGCCTTTGGATGTAGCTGAAGGCACCCATCACCTACTGTAGCTAAATCACACTGAGAATAAATGCAATCTCTCCTGACCCGAGTTAGTGGAGTCTCATAGCGCAGCCTTACTGAGCTCTCTTCAATGGCATTTCAGTAATGGCACTATAAAGGCAAGCAATGGTTCTGTACTAATGACACAGAGGCTGGTACACTACTGGAAATCAATTACAGAACCATGGTGCCAAATCAGTAAGAGACAGTTGGTTGAGTGTTAGGATCTACACAGTGCTGGATCTTAATACAACCACCCTGTAAATAAAATAAAAAACTGTTGTGCAATGCTACCTCGGTATTTATCAGCTGTATTATACTTAGAAATACAGAAAGAAACTTAATAAATACAAATGTTTGCAGTCATATAACTCTATTATCTACTGCCTTGTGTTTCAAGTAAAAAAATCCATATTTGTTTTTTATTCATGACCAACCTTTATTTAGTTCATTGTGGGAAGACGTTGATGAAGAGAACACCTGCCTCAGATATAATCTTTTTGAAAGCCAGCAACCCCAACCATACCAATAATAAGCTAGTAAAAACTCAATATGGTACTGTGACAGGCTGGCGAGTGGATAGAGGCCCAGAGACAGACTGCAGTTTAAAAAAATATAAAAAGGGCACAAGGGCCAAAACAAATGTATATATACAAAAAAACACCAAGCAAAACTTACAAAATTTCCAGGCTGGGCGATGCCTTCACTGGATCAGAAATTCAAAAAACACAAAACAGCAAACCAAAAAAACAGCAAGCACAGCCATCTATTTGCTTCCTCAGTTCCCTCCTATCCCTAATGGGAAGCTGAGGCCTCCTTTTTCAGGTGGCTGGGTGCTGATTGATCTTTAATTACCCCAATCAACCCCAGCCACCTGAACACAATAAACCCAGGTGGTTAGGGGAATTTAACCCCATCCCTGCCAATCTATAAAGAGCAGAGCTCTGCTCTGCCACAAGTACTCTGATGTCATCACTTGTTTTTTTCTGTGATGTGAGATGGCATACAGCAGGTGAAAGTAGAATCTGATTGACTGATAAAAAAATACAATACTACAGCTCTGGTACTATTCCATGACCAATGGCTTTCATTGGCTAAACACTGTGCTGACATTGCTTCTTAGTATGGGACCATTCCTATTGTAACTGCTGCATTGCCATTGCAGGTCATTTGAGAAGGCTAGTGTCCTCACTCTTCAGGCTTTATCTTGCTGTTTTATTTGATTTTTTTTAAATTAAATTGCTGGCAAATCCACTGTTCCAAACCTTTAACATGACATTGGGATATTATTGTACCTACCGGCTCTCTCTTCCACTATACTGGCTAATGGAAAACCACATCGGAGTCTCTGAACAATATTTAACTGTGTGTTCAATAGTCACAATCATTTTGTTTAGCTTAGTGGTCTCCAGTGGAAATAACAAAAGCAAATTTTAAATAGGAGTGGAGTGATTTATGGGAGTGCATTAAAAGCAGGCTGTAGTGAATCAGGTTTCCTTTCTTGGCTGTGTGATAATTTGTGTGTTGCTGGTGAGATTGGCTTGAGTAATGGATTCTTGAAGCAGCTGAAGAACAAAGAGCTGGGCGAGATGTAGCTATGGGTGCTGACTCATTAATCTGACAGCCTGAGATGCAACTTCTTTAATTAATAAGCTTGCCATTACCCTGATTTTTTTTTTCAAATATAAAAGATGTAAAAGTTATCCCAAATCACTCATTTTTAACTCTTTAATAATTGTGCCAGAATTTAATCATTGAACACAGCTGTGCACCAAATTTGAAGTGTCTTCATAGCTTGAAATGTCACCTGGCCGGGAACACTTTACATTGGTTCAGAGCTTAACATCATATCCACCAACACATTTAGCATGTTGTGGTAACAGAACCCTCCAAATATAAAGTGCCTCAAAAGGCTTCTGAAATCTAAGGGTTAATGTGCTTTTAAAATACCACAATCGAGACTTGATCACACAATGCAGACATTTTGTACCGTAAGATGAGTTTTCATAGCACTGCAAATACGAAGTCAGCATCTCACATGGTTTCTGAGAAATTAGCAGTAAAACAGAGGAGCAGGCAGCATATTTACAAGCACATGTTCATGGGAGTGCTTCATTATTTAATTAGCTAGAACCTCTTTAAATAGTTGCTGCAGTGCTGGTTCAAAATGAGTTTTCCTGTAGTTTTTCATATAATGAAAATGGCTGTGAAAACTAGAAAACCTATAGCAAGGGGAATGGTCTTCTTAAATGAACACTGGTGAAAAAATACCAGGGTGAATTGAATATGCGTTAAAGAGAAACTGTAGTGTTTAGATCCAACGCTGTTGAGATTAAAATATATTTCCCCAGGTAAACTTCTGCATTCTGGTATCTTATGTCTGAGAGCATGGATGTGAGGCTAGATAATGGAAGTGGGGGTGACCTACAGCAGAGACTGCGCCAAGTTACCAGGAAGAAGCCTTTAAACGCTTAAATCATTATTGTGTCATAACAGATACCACATTTTGCACTAGAGTTGAGAAATGACGGTCACTGGGATTGCATCTTTACACCCCAGAATTAGAGAACAGAGTCCTGCAATCCCACGATCAAGCCAATTGCATCTTTACACCCCAGAACTAGAGAACAGTCCTGCAATCCCACGATCAAGCCAATTGCATCTTTATACCCCAGAACTAGAGAATGGAGTCCTCCAATCCCAGGACCAAGCCAATTGCATCTTTACATCCCAGAACTAGAGAATGGAGTCCTCCAATCCCACGATCAAGCCAATTGCATCTTTACACCCTGGAACTAGAGAACAGTCCTGCAATCCCACGATCAAACCAATTGCATCTTTACACCCCAGAACTAGAAAATGGAGTCCTCCAATCCCAGGACCAAGCCAATTGCATCTTTACATCCCAGAACTAGAGAATGGAGTCCTCCAAGCCCACGATCAAGCCAACTGCATCTTTACACCTTGGAGCTAGAGAACAGAATCCTCCAATCCCAGGACCAAGCCAATTGCATCTTTACACCCCAGAACTAGAGAACAGAGTCCTCTAATCCCAGGACCAAGCCAATTGAATCTTTACACCCCAGAACTAGAGAATGGAGTCCTCCAATCCCAGGACCAAGCCAATTGCATCTTTACATCCCAGAACTAGAGAACGGAGTCCTCCAATTCCACGATCAAGCCAATTGCATCTTTACGCCCCAGAACTAGAGAGCAGATGTTGACAAGCTACCTGCCTCTGGAGGACAAATGGGAAGCTCCCTCCAGAATCCCCAGCAAAGATCAATGACTTTGGACACCCAACCCGAACTCTCCCGACTGTATGACTCAATGTGCAGATGATCTGCTTTTACCAAGTGTTTATCCTATTTCTTTTCTAAGTCTGTCTGTACTCAATGTTCAAGTGGGTCCTGTGATCCTAGTTTCTGTGCTGTGCTTAAAATAGTCTCTGAGGTTAACTTTGTCCGCTCCTTTAGTATTTAAAAAATAAAATAAATACGCAAAATAAAATTCCCTCAACCTGTCTTTAGAACTCGTTCCTTTAGCTTTGGGATTAGTCTGGTGTATGCTTATACTAAGCAGAGTGTGATAATAACCAATGATATTATCAGGACCGTTCATTCCAATTATATTTCAATTTAGTGATAATAAGCAGAAGGTTAAATTAACACCCACATTGGTTTGAATGTACTTCAAATTAGTGTCCGATTCTAAATTATCATCACTTTTCCTTTTTAACAGTGCCATTTAGGTTGCTGGGGACCCCAATTCAGAATAAATGCAGTAAGCAATTAATGCAGCTCACGTCCACACAAAGACAGATCTGAAATTGGGTAACAAGTCTATCAAATGTACACAATTAGACTACAGATTCTGAGCTAAGATTTATTAAAGAGTGTTGACTCTTTGCACTGCTTAAATAATTATAATTGGACAGGAGTCGCTTAGCTGCTACAGCATTTGCAGTAACATGACCGGCCAGTGATTTAACTAGTCCCACCTACTTTCAATTCAGAAAGGTCACATGGTTTGAATGGACTGAGGAAGGCAGTTAGTCCCAGCTCTTAGGGCTCTCCTGACAATCTCAGAGCTAGCCCGTAAAAAAGATTCCATTAAATATTAGAGAGACAGAACCACTGAGAAGGATTGCAAACACTATAAAAGTGAAAAACATTCTCTGTAACTTAAACTATGATAACTGTGTGCAAAAATTAAATGCTAGCTTTTTTGCTTTTTTTATAAGGATAGTGGCATACTTATTGAAAACTAATCATATAGGTAAATACAGTTAGAGTACACATTTACAATTATAAAGTTGGAATCCCTATTTGGCATCAACTCCCTTACACCATGCCCAGACAGAGATCTGCCTCAATTTGTGTAACTAAAATCAAAGAAAACATGTAGTTCAAAAGAACACATAGACATTGGGGCTGATTTTCAAACTCTTACTCTAAACAGCAGATCACTGTTTTATTTTAAGAAGGAGAAAAACACAGAGTTAAAATTATTATTACAAGACATCCTTGCTGTCTGATATGTAAACTGTCAGGGTGGAGTTTAAGGCCTGTTATTATCAATGATGGGTGTGATGAGACTCTGATTCTCAAAATAACAATCCAGATTTAAACACACTTAAATCTCAGCCCTCCTCCTGTTCTTCATGTTTCTGACTGTGTAAATAAGGACAGCGTGCTGTTAGAAACAAAAAGACTGCCATTGCTAAAACTGCAATGTGTAATTGAAGCAACCCAACCCTGTAATTTCAAGTTGTAAATCACTGGCTATACGTAACAGAAGTCCTGTGTGTCTGTGGATTAATGATGTGTAAACAGAATTCAAGTTCAGGAAATGGCTTTAAAATCAATGTTCTTCCTGTTATTAGTATTAGTAACAGTATCACTGCTCTCCATTTTCCTGGTGTCTTTCTTTACCTATTTACATTATTAGAAAGTAGAAGCAGCACTATTCCAATTGTCAACTGGTCATTGAGTCAAACAGTAAAATGACAGTCGACTGATCAACTAATCGAACAGTAAAGCAACAGTCGACTTCAGAAACTGGTAATTAACTAATCACATGTCACTGGATTGTGAAATATTTGTGAGGCGTGCAGTTTCAGATGGCAGGAAGTGCAGTTCTAAACCATTAACATAAAAATGACATTGTATAATGTCAATACAATCTTTAAAATACAGTGCACAAAAGGCAAAGTGTTACAAAACAGTATGTTTACCAGTCAAGCACCAGACATTAACAAAGTACATTATAAATATATATATATATATATATATATATATATATATATATATATATATATATATATATATATATATATATATATATATATATATATATAGTGGTTTTGACAGTTAGAGAGGCTGATAAACAAGATGGGGATAACATTTCGAACCTATTTAACAAATGGGTTTATTTGTTTATAATATGATGTTGATTATTATTATAATAATAATAATAATAATAATAATAATAATAATAATAATAATAAGGGTTTGTCAACAGCAGCCCCTACAGACCAGCCACCCAGTGGCTCAAAGTAGACCTTACAGGACTCACCTTGTCCTCCAGGGGGCAGGCACAGGACATTATTCTCAATTGGGGATAAAAGCAAGGGTAAAATAAACATTGTTAAAAACAAAAGTAATTGATTTAGATATTTTATTTTATTTTCATGCTTTCTCTACGATCTGTTTCAGAAAACACTCAAGTAAGCAAAATCCCAAGGCAAACACCCAGGAGGATCAATTGAATAAAGGTATGTGTGGACATGCTGTCAGTGAGTAAAGCTGCCTTCCACACAGCTCAGCAGGTCTGTCGCTGAACTATTCCCCTGACAAGCATCACTGCAAACAGCTGAACGACAGTCCACCTCCCCTCCCTCCATCATAAAGCCCATTTGTATGCTGATTCATGTGTTTCCTTCTACAGTCTGCTGACCAGCTTCCAGCCGCATCCCAGGACAGGCTTGTTCTATTACTGTCAGAGATGTCTAAGCAGGCTGATTGTGCAGGAGCTCTGCCTGGGAGTTTTCTAAATGGGTTTGTCATGAACTTGATTTGTAACTTTTCCCCACTGTGATTAGCTGCTGGACTGTAAGATGTTTCCTAAACTGCAGTTTAACCTGTTCATTTTATAGTACCTTTCATATAGCTATGATAAGTGACTGGCGTTATATTACTTAAAATATGTATTAGTAACATAACCACCCTCCACCGGGTGTAAATACAAAATGAGTGCTATTGGTATCACCACCATTACATATATGTACTGTACAAGTGAAACTGTACCACAACATGATGTGTGACATATGGCTGGATAGGTGCTTCCATTACATTATGAAATCATACCCCTTCTTAAAATAACATGTAACTTCTGTCAGAAGCTTTCTAATCCCCTGGTTGCAGCTGCACTTCTGGGTAGATTTGCTACCTCTTTGCATTTCTTAGCCAACGTAATAAAAACCTTACATATTGCAGTGTGTTGGTAGTGAAATAACTACTGGTTACATAATAACTGCTGGGGGTCAGTTTTGATTTGACCTCACACTTAAAATATGTAAATAAATTACAATTGGGATTTAGTCCTCAGTGGCACACATGGTAAACGCATTGCCATGCAGATTACAGAGTGACTGCCAATCTTTGCTTGAGAGCCCACAGGGTGTGTTGCATGGTGTTTGCGCTCTCACAAGTCAGGCAGGAAAATCAACTGGGGGTACTTCATCTCTACAGTGACCCCTACTGGTCAAGCAGCATACAAGACCCTGCAGAGACCAGGCAGACTGAACTCAAAGTCTCTAATTTTAAGTTTCTTGAAGACATCCACTGCTTACATTTGGCTGGGTTGAAATGAGGCGATAGGCTAGAGCGCAGGAGCGGAGGGGCCATCTTATCCTAATTCATCCTAAAGAGCAGCAGTGAGATGGCATTTTAAATGAGATTCTAAATGACATCCTGGCTCATATTTTGAGATCAGCTGCTTGTGCTGAATGAGATTTGATTGCAGCGCATTTGTAGGTTTTTGCTTCAAAACCATGGTTATATTGGAACCTATATATTTTTTAGAAGGGTTCTTTAAAAAAACTACCCAAATTCTGGAACTCTACCGAATCACAGTCTCCTTGATTCCATCCATCTGTACCGAAGCGTGTAGAAGCTTTGTCATGCTACACTGATTTCTTTGTTGAGAAAATGTAAAGACTTGCTGCCTGCTATTTGCATTTTTGTCGAGTTTGCTGTAGCTAATTAACTATTTTGAATATAAAGTCATGGGTGGAGATTTCAGTATGTAGCGGTCTGGGGAGAGGTGGCAGGTAATAATACACTGGGATTATAGCAGGAGGGGCAGATCTGTTACTGCCAACACCATTGTCTGATCTGTGTTCTCAGCATTAGCTTCGGCTTCATCTAAAGTACAGAAAGAAGCTGCAAGTACAAATGCACAAGCCTTTAATTAAAGCCCCTTCATTCCCAAACATGTGGAAGCAGCTCAGAAGAAAACTTTAAATATTTAAACTCACCCTTAAACTACCTGTGTAAGTGAGAGGGACAGGAAGCAAAATGCATCAATTATTAATGTCACTCTATATCTAACAACTCTTGCCAAGCTCAAGCTGTCAAGATCAAGCAAATAAACTGCTAGCTTCCGAGCTTTCGCTGAGCAAGACGTTTCCTCAGACCACTGCCAAATCTCACTCACACGTTCCTCTCGTCTGCTCGGCAGTCTGAGTACATTTTAAAAAGGCAAGATCCAATTAGTTTAAGCGCCATATCTTCACCTTGGAACACCATACCTAGCTAAATGATCTACAATGGCAATATGTCTGCACTACGCCACTGTGCTGTACGAAGCGACTGCACTGCTGTGATGGATCTCCTGGCAGCTGATGAGTTAATAGTGCTGACATCAGCCTGAGACACACGCACATAACCTTGCTCTTTAGTTGAATGGTAAGATGGTAAATGTTATCAAAATATTTCTCTGCATTGAAAGATTTCAGCTAACACTTTAAAACAATAGTGCGTATTCCTATGAATTTCCCATACATGGGAGTAACATATGAACAACACATATGTTGTTGCAATTTTGTAATGATTTTTGTAGTCCTGAAGATAATTGGCCACAAATTCCTAATGAATTCAGATGGAATGCCCCAGGAATAGAAGGTAATGCGCTGGAATGCATAAGAATATAAAGTGTAACAAGCTTTTCAGTAGGTATCCTTTTTGTGGGGACATCTTCTCTAATTGTGTTCCTATAAGTGCAGAACATGTCTCCAGACACACACGGCTACAGCCCTGTCACAGTCAAACACAACAGGAATCCGGAACTCGTTTCTGTACAGTGTCTGACACATATCTTGAGAGAGCAATATGAGCTCTATTACACTCACTGCAGGCAGCAGCAGGGCTAATAAATGAAGATTCATTTTAATGGATCTCTAATCGCCGTGTTTTAATTGAGCAATCTACCCAGCCGTCTCTAACAGTGTCAGTGTCAGCCATTTATTTTCTTTCTTTCTTTCTTTCTTTCTTTCTTTCTTTCTTTCTTTCTTTCTTTCTTTCTTTCTTTCTTTCTTTCTTTCTTTCTTTCTTAAAACATAACATAAGAAATTCAAGAATGAGAAAAGGCCATTCGGCCCATCTATGGTCACTAGCTTTGGCGCCAGCATGATCTGTTATCACTCAAGAGAGGAAAAACACAAAGTGTTTGTGGATAGCAAAATAATAATTCTATAAATCTGAATTATTCTCCAAGTGATCAAGGAAGTGCTACAATATGTGAAAGCATGGCTTGCAAACAGACATTTCTTTCTCCTAGTGCAGTACCAGATATGTTTTCAAATAAAAATGCCTTTCTTTCAAAAGGTTTATGAAATTATTTTCTCAACTGCATTCCCTATGAATGTGTCTACTTATCTAACCCGTCCGTCTTCTTGTCAGTCCTACCTGTCTGTCTATTTGGCATGTCTGTGTGTTTGCCTGTCTATCTGTCTCTCTGTTTGTCTGCCTCCCTGCTTACCTATCTGCCTGCAGTACCTGCTTACATACCAGGAAAAAAAAAGTTTTCTGCAACTGTTGTACTTGAAAATTGTGTTTATCCTGAATTAAAGAAACAAAAAGCAAAGTGATAATATACCACTGATAATATTATTAAGGAGGCTTGGATGTCCAGTGGTAAAGAAAGGGGTTTGTTACCAGGAGGTTCCGGGTTCAATCCTTGTATGTGATCCAGAGCAAGTCATTTAATCTCCTTGTGCTTCGTCCTTCAGATAGAACGTAACACCCAAGTTCTAATTGCAAGTAACTCTGAAGCTGCAGTTGTGATGCATAGTTCACTCCCTAGTCTCTGTAAGTCACTTTGGGTAAAAATGTCTGCTAAATAATAATAATGCTAGTATAGTGGTCCTCAAAGTGGTGCCCGTGGGCAAATTCGTGTCCACGGCAGCTGTGCTTAAATTATGGGTCCTGAACACATTTATGGCGAGTCATAGCGTGGGGAAAATAAATAAAGCTTTAAACACGTTTTCCAGCAAAAGTGTCACAGCAGTCTGTTGACAGGGTTGCTTGCTTATGCTGTGCTTGTAAGTACTCTGTGATACGATCAACCAATTGAATATCTGCATTGTCTCTGCGGTAGCCCAATCTTAAATTAGCTATATTTTTTAATTTCTCCAGACAAGGGAAACACATGGTCGATTTAGTTATAAATCCACTTTTTCTGAATAATTTTACTTGAGATGAGCGATCTTTAAAACAGAGTAGTGATGACAAATTTGCCAAATAAAAAACAAAGCGAGACGCTGTCTATCCTCTTTTATTTTAGTTTATTCATGGTTATCTGTGTAAACATGCTATTTAAAAATATATGCATTGTGTTTCTTATATAAATTATTTAAATAATAAGCGAACCACGCACAATTACTGCTGCCTGACACTTGGCCTTATCAGAGTAAGCTAAGAATAACTCCCACTAAAACTCTATATATATATATATATATATATATATATATATATATATATATATATATATATATATATATATATATATATATATATATATAGACAGTGTTTAAGTCAGAGTGCCCACAAACAGCCAAGTAAGATCAATTTATGCCCGTGCCCAAATTACTTTGAGAACCACTGTGCTAGTACGATGTAATAGAAATGAGCCAAACTTAATACTATGCAAGAGTATTTAGCATTATTTATCCATCTATTTTAACAGGGCTCACCCTATTGCAATGGGACCCCTATTAAAGTGTCAGCCTATCCTGATAACATTGTAGTTCTCGTTAAAAACCAAAAAGATCTAAAACTTTTTAATTGTAAATAACCTGATAGCATCAATGCTCTGGCACACACTGATCTGTTACAACAGCTCCAGAAAGTGATCATGGATTTCTTCTGTCTGAGGCAGAGTGTGCTGTACCTGCCCTGGAAGAGGGTGGGCAGGGCCTCCTCCACATCACCTGTCCCACTGCTGCCTTTCATATACAGGCCCTGTAAAAACTCCTGGCTAACCCTGAATGCCCCGCTGGAGAAGATGAATAATTGCGGAGGAAACACTTGAATTGTCTTTGTTTTTGTGATGTGCTTTCTTTACATTTTAGGGTGATAAGATCATTTATCTATCTATCTTGTCAAATCAAAAACATGTGATTTTGAAACTAAAGCGTTTCTTTGTTTAACATATGAAAAAAACATATATTTGTAATTACTGTGAATTCCACTACTTTTGGAACCCACGTAATTGGGAAGGTTGTTACTAAAAAGTCCTTCAGCTTTAATCACTAGGATAACACTGCTTTCACCTTTCCTAATTTCCCAGCACACCTTTCTTCCCAGTACCTCAGTTCTAAAAGTTAAACAAGGCCACACCACTTCCCACCCTCCCAGTCCAATAGCTCTAAACTTTGGACTAGTCCTCCCTGTTCCCTCTCTTCTTTCACTTCAGCTCTAACTGCTTGACAAGGCCACATTGCTTCACCTCCACTACCTCAGCTCTAGCCACTAGGACAACACTGCTTCTATCTTTCCCAATTCAGCTGGATCACACCTTTCTTCCCAGTATCTCATTTTTAATAGCTAGACAAGTCCACCCTGTTTTCCACTCTCCTTTCCCTTCCCTCTAACCACAAGACAAGACCACACGGCTTCCCTCCTTCCCAATCCACTCAACTTACCGATGGGTGACAGCTCCGGGACACTCCCAATGTAAGGCCCCTCCAGGAATTTGGGCTCACTATCATTGATGTCCTGGACCTTGATGATGAACTCAGACTCGGGTTCAAGTGGGCGATCAGTGAGCCTGTCCCTGGCCTGAGCACGCAGCGTGTAGAAGGTCTTCTCTTCGCGGTCCAATCGCTCAGTGGCATGAATGTCCCCGGTAATCTCATCGATGATGAAAATGGTGCCAGCACCTTCCCCTGAGATTGTGTACTTGATTGAGCCATCCCCCTCGTCAGAATCCGAGTGAATCTGTGGATTGAAAACAGGAGAGGTTCAAGCGTATTGACAGCTCCTCTTTGCAACCAGCTGCTGCTCTTGGTTTTGCACTTACTGTCCTGACAAATTGGTATGACGTGTGGCTTCTTCAGTTGTAGATGACTTTCTGTAAACCTATTCAGAGGGGTATATTTTTTTTCCATAGCTGATTCTCAGGGCACAGTGGGTGAATCAGTATTGGGCTGTTTTTGTGTTCTATTCACATGCCTGAACACATGGCAAATGTAGCATGAATACAATGAAAAATAACATGCAAAAACTAATTTCATACTTTGACAAAAGTATTTGGGCAATCAATATATGTTGTATGAAACCCATTCGTTGCTGACTATTGACAATTATCATGACTTAAAAAAATCAACACCTGATGATAATTATAGAATAAATACATAATCAACAAGTGCTGAAAAATAAAATGGAAATTTGTGATTAAAAAAAGCAACAAAATGGGGTTAAAACTAAATTGTACAGGAATGATCTCAATATGGCAGTGATACAACTAAACGAAAAAGGTGAAACTACTACAAAAATAGCAGAAAGACTTGGTGGGCTATTACTGACAAACACAGGAGAACAGGAGCTACTGCAACTAGCTCCAGGGGTGGAAGATTGTGAACAGGAGGGCTTTGCAGGGGTGACGTCAGACCAGAAATGCAGACTCCAAACAATGAGGGATAGTAGGTGAATCTGTGACACTACAGCATCCAGAGTTTTATTGTAAATAATAAAGAAACAAAGGATTTAAACAAAACGCATGGCTGAAAATAAATGGCGCGTTGGCCAAAGTAAACAGACAGACAAACAAACAAACAAAGTGGACGGACAGAAAACAAGTACCGTGCTGGAGCTTCCAGAATGAAATAGCAATTGTTAGACTCTCCTTCTCTCTCCCGTTCTCCACTCATGAACACACAACCCAGAATGCATGAAAACATGCAGCTTTTATGCAGCTGTACCGAGACTCGATTGCTAATCAACCATTCAATCAGAGTCTTGGTACAACTGCACGTGAATTAATAAAAATGCAATTCCCCATGCTCACATATTATTTTACCTGCACGTGAAGTGCTGTGCAATCCTTGTGCCTAGATACTAATATACATTTTAAACACTTGTGCTCGTAACCCATATTTATATCCCATGTATTTTATACATAAACACCAACATTAACACACTACATACAACATAAAACCCTTAATAAACATAAAGGGGCGGGACACTCCTCCACAAAGACGAAGAAAGATTTATGCAAAATCTGGAAGAAAATTCATTCAAGCAGCCCAGCAAAATCCTCAGACTACTGCAAAAGATTTGACACAAGAATTGAGAGAAGATGGTCAAGAAATTCACGCGCGAACAATTCAACAATATGATAAGATGAATATCCATGGGCGAAAATCAAGATGCAAACCTTTGTTAAAAACAATACACAAAAGAAAGTGACTGGAGTTTTCCATTGAATACTTGAAGAAGCCTGATTATTCTGTCAGTGAAATGTTATGGTCAGACAAATCCAAAATATATATTTTTTTCACCAGGAAAGCAACAATATTTTAGAGAAGAGAATAATTCAAAGAAAAGTTCATCATGCCCAGTGTTAAACATGGTGGAAGTTGTGTCATGGTATGGGCTTGTTTTTGTTCCTCGGGCACTGGCGACCTTTGTATTGTAGAAGGATTAATGAATGAATGCTGCAAAATATCAAAAAGCTAAAAGGCTTATTGGACAGAAGTTTGTATTCCAGCAGGATAATGAAAGCCGTAAGCAGTCTGCGAAGTCTATAAAATAATTTCTAAAAAAAGATTAGTTATGGACTGGCCATCTCAGTCCCCAGACTTGAATCCCATCGAGATGGGGATTGACTTGAAGGCTGCTGTTGCAAAAAGTAAACCACAGTCATGTGCAGAACTCAAAGCTGTATGTGTTGAAGAGCGGGCAAAAATATCTTTGGAAAGATGCCAGGAACTGGTTTCAAAATACAAAAAAGACTGCAAGCTGTAAAGGAAGCAAAGGGTGGCCTCACAGAATACTAATGAATGGGTGGGTGCCCAAACACTTTTGTCAAATATGAAATTCGATTTTGCATGTAATGCATGTTATGTAATAATTATGTTTTTTAATTATAAAGCTGAATCTCTAATTTATATCTTTCAATAGAATAATTAGAAATTACAAAATTCCTTTTCTTTGTTGTTTTTCTCTTTTTTTAACTGCCCAAATACTTTTGTCAGTACATGGTTACTTGTATTCTACACAGTAAGAGTAGTTTAAAATTGGTATAAAAGCTTACCATTGTAAAAACATAACAAAGTGAAAGCATGGCAACACATAGGTAAGCATTGTAAAGCCCAGGAAGGTTTGGTAAAGCATACTAAAAAAAAAAAAAACATGGCATACCATGAAAACTATGGTAAATGCATAGAATAACCTTTGGAAAACTGCTAAGGCATGCTACAAATGTTCTGATGTAAATGTCTAATGGAAAGGATGCACACACAAGGGATGTATGCTGGACAGGGGATTGTAACCCAAAGCAGTTCCGACATTTACACACCATACTGTACATATTAAAATGTGATACATGCCAAGGAAATAGAGACTCAAAGCCAGCCCAGAGGGGTGAGGCAAGCTACTTCTAATGAGAAATCTGTCCTAGTGGGAAACTACATTTTACCCCACAGAACTGAATTACTGTTAATGAGCAAAACACTGCACTCATGGGAATGATTACTCATGAAAATATATTAAGGAGCACAGGGCCTGAGTGGTGTGTAACCCTCCTGTCCCCTGCCGCTCTGTATTTATATTCCAAACACAATACACGTGTCTTTTATATGGGAAAGCAGACCAAATCTGTAATGAAGTGCAATGGGATTTTTCTAACCCTGGATTATTATAGATCTTGGTTTTGTTTATTATCAAAGGATGGGTCTGTGTCTATTGATCCAACGCATGCTAGATCACAGGTCTGGAGGCTGACCTGTAGA
Source organism: Polyodon spathula (assembly GCF_017654505.1). Classification (NCBI taxonomy): domain Eukaryota; kingdom Metazoa; phylum Chordata; class Actinopteri; order Acipenseriformes; family Polyodontidae; genus Polyodon; species Polyodon spathula. The sequence continues at coordinate 18,704,476 of NC_054556.1, forward strand.
TGCAGCCCAGAGATTCACTGGAGCTCCCCATTCAGTTCAGCGGACTGTAGCCCTTCACTCTGACACAACCTCCAGACACTGTCTGTCCTTAATAGCAGGCTCTGAGCTCAACGACTGCAGACATCCAAACCGCAGTCACGTTGTAGAAATTGACGGCGCTCAATCTATTATAAAATCGAAGATTGCAGGTCTGGCTCGTCATTTTAAAGAGCAGGCAGATTCAAATGGCATTTGAACCCTTACCTTTTCATGGTGAGTAGTTCTAAGTGCTGCTGCTCAGATTTTGAGTTTTATTGATTTTTTTTTTTCATGTCACCTGTGATGGTGTTTTGAACTGTTTTGAAATGCCCAGCAACTCAACAGACTTGCCAGTACTTCTAATTTTTCTTGCAATTCCTCATCCTGGGTGTTATCCATTGCTGTATAACATGTATTTCCCATTGAAAAAGTGCAACTATACATATTTTGTATCACTTAACAAATAAAGTCAGCAAACATTTGCCTTATTGATGCACTACCTGTTACACTGCATTCACGAACATAGTATAATGATATTTCCTGATAAAATGATCATAAATGGCAATGCAGCAGTTGAGCTACATACAATGGTCCAGTAAGTGGAACAAGGTAATTAACAATAGCATGAGGCTGACCGCAGTGGGAAATTATTTTATAGTTTTATGAAACACAGGAACGCAGAATAAGAAAGTTTCTAATCTACAGCTACAGCCAAAAGTTTTGCATCACCTAGAATTTTAGGATCTAGAAAATGATATTGCAAAAGTCTACTGGAAGCCATAAAAGTAAAACAGTCTTTCATGTTAGATTTTGAAATGTCACATTTTTCAATTTTTGCCAGTTTATGAAGAAAAATGTCTTAATTATATAGGGTGATGCTAAGCATTTAGTCGTAGCTGTACCTCTACATAAATAAATATAATTGTGTTGAATAAGCATACTGTGATAGTGCCCCTAGACCACCACTCTTCGTAGTGTTGACTGCTGAAAGATTGATGGAGCTCCAGCACTTGGAGAACGAATTGTGAAGGGCTCATTATTCCTGTGGATGGAGAGGTCTGTATTAGCACCATAAGAGGCAGGCCTGTTCTATTTCCATGACTTGGGGAGTGGAAGCATGTGTGAGAGTTACACTTGGCTTAACACTGTAAAGAGGTAAGCATTTTACCCAATAATGATTTCTACCCTGCAAATGGGATTTTTAAAATCAGAGTAAAAAACACTTTCACCTGCAAATAGTGTGAAAACATTGAGCCTGACAGAACTCTTCATTCACGTTGCTTAGTAACCAATGATCAAAATCCTAAAGGTGCAATAATACTAATAATAATACTAATAATACACTAAAAGCACATGTTCCAGCATGGTATCAGATATAAACAGGTCCTGTTTGCTCACCTCTTGGCTGCTGCAAAGCCAGAGAGAACGGGCTGAAGATCGTCCACGCTACCCGAGCATAGAGACCGAAATATGTTGCCGAAGTCCTCCGTTCGCCGTGATGGTGAACCGGGATCGTAGCCAAAAGAAGCCGAAAACACAGATGGTCGGAATTTATGTTGGTTGATACATAAAGATTAGTTCATGGATGATAGATCCCCATAAACTATAGTGAGGTGAGCAAGCGAGACCTCCATGGATTAGGGAGTAGAGCACATCATTTTTACGGCACCTTTATTTTATAGTTTTTTGTATTGTGTTTATTTAGTTTTTTTGTACGCTGGCCGTATGTCCTCAGGTAGCTACCATGGCTGGTAGTGTCACATGAGATGTTCTCACTGTGTGTCTGTGTAAATAAATCCTGTTTATCTGCGGGGGGCATGTCAACTTCAACCTTTGTCTTGATCTCCTGCCTTTCACTCAGCAGCAAATGCACACACCCACAAGCAAGATCCCTGTTGCACTGTCCCTTGTGAAACAGCCCCTGCACTGAGGGATGAGTTCGTTATGCAGACACCCACTATCCTGCCCCTTGTGAAACTGCCCCTGCATTGAGGGATGAGGAGGTTGCATAAACACTGTAGCCAGCGGCTCCCTTCAATGATGCTGTAAATAATGTGTGTGTGGGAAATATTGGGTTGGCAGGGAGGGGCTTAAATTCCTCCCTGCCAAAATACATGTGAGAATGTGGCTGGAGCCTTATATAGGCACATGGCATATAAGGAAAGAGAAATCCTTTCTCTTGTGGAGGGTTTTTGGGTGTTTGCACTGTGGTGCTGGTGATTTGTATCTGTAAACATAGCAGTATCTGTTGTTTTGTGCTTTGTTTATCCTTTAACTTTGGCCCTTGTGTCTTTTGATTTATGTTTTTAATTATTGTTTTGTTAATAAAAAATGTGCATTAGTGCTTAAACCAAGTTTGCCTGTGTTTTCCTTCTCTGCCGATAGCAACTGAGCCCACAGCGCTATCCTGTCGCAATGCTGAATAGCTGCAGCAACTCTCTCAAAGCTTATATACTGTATCATATATCATGCTCAACATTATGGTAGTGACCATTGCAGAAATATGTCTTGGGGTGAAATGAAGAATAATTGTCACACACAGTCATCCTGCATTGGTAGTAAACTGATAATATGTGAGGTATCACTGGACCAGAGGGACAGATTTTTTTTTTCTTTTTATTAAAATCCTTTGTGTTTATTTGAAGACAATTATTAATTCCTGTATTCCAAAATATTTACTTAACGAGGGCCAGAGTGGGAAAAACATGGTGCTAAAATCCCAGCCCCAAGTCATACTACATTCCTAAAACTGTCTTTCTCTCTATAGACACTGCAACGGCCAGCCCACACAGACCTGCCTTGAGACTGCAGCTCTCAACAGAATGAACTGGCTTTCTCTCTATAGACACTGCAGCAGCCATCCCACACAGACCTGCCTTGAGACTGCAGCTCTCAACAGAATGAACTGGCTTTCTCTACAGACACTGCAGCAGCCATCCCACACAGACCTGCCTTGAGACTGCAGCTCTCAACAGAATGAACTGGCTTTCTCTACAGACACTGCAGCAGCCATCCCACACAGACCTGCCTTGAGACTGCAGCTCTCAACAGAATGAACTGGCTTTCTCTACAGATACTGCAGCAGCCATCCCACACAGACCTGCCTTGAGACTGCAGCTCTCAACAGAATGAACTGGCTTTCTCTATAGACACTGCAGCAGCCAGCGCACACAGACCTGCCTTGAGACTGCAACTCTCAACAGAATGAAGCACATCGCCAGATTCAAAGTGGACTGTAAACAGGTTAATTCCCAGACAATCAGTGTCCATTTGAGAAAATACTATTGGATTGTGGCAAGCTGGGTTGCGGGTGATGTCAGACCAGGAAGGAGGTACACACACAGCACTGAGGTATGAAGCGCTGATGCACGTTTTAATTATAAATAAACAAATAAAAGGTTTAAACACAAAACAAAACACTTTTCCAAAACAAAAGGCACGATGGCCAATACAGACAAACACAAGAGACACGGAGCAAACATTAAATAAAACAAGTACTGCTCTGGTTTAGAACCAGCACACACAGCAGTTGTTTGTTATTATTTATTCTTTCTCTTTACCTCCCAACTCTCATTTCATCTCTGAACACACCAACCCCTAGTGCAAGATTTGTGACTTCTTAAATAGCTGTGTTGGGACTCAATTGCTAAACATTCAATCTGGCCCCTGTACAGTCTGCAAGTGAACTAATTGTGACTTCCCTGTGCCCACATGCCAACATGCATTTTAAACCATCTGTGCTACATAACCCACACCATACAAACCCAAAACAAAACACACCCAGGTTCAGATGCACCTTGCCACATGTATACTGTAGGATTAGTGTACATTTGTCCAGTCAGTGTATATGGGTAGGTCCACTGTAGAAAGTCAAGACAGCACACTGTCTAAACCATTCTGGAATGATCATTCCTCAAAGAGCACGCTCAATTCCTTCAGGATGTTTTATTGAGGGTGGAGAAGTTCTTCAATAGGAGATATTAGCAGGGATAGAAGATGTAGCACTGTAGCCAGTGAAACTAAAACTGCATCTTTTAAGTGATTAATTATGGAGGTACGTGGAGAGTTTAGCTGATGTTTAAATAGGATGACATGAACTGAAGATGATTTTATTAATACAATTATCATGAGTTATTGCACTCTGCAGTGCCAATGCACATGCCAAGACTATTAATAGTGTACGGAGGACAAACACATTTCCATACACAATCACAGACTTTAATTAGGACTATATAGAATAAAATATGGCTGCCATGCCTTTTTTATCAGTGCCTGTAATTTAGCCTGCTTCCTTTATTTTTGCACAGACTCAGCAGAGATGCCAAGGCTGTCCCATCCATTAATTGCCTAATGAAATATGAAAAAAGTTTAGCACTCTCCTGCCATAAAACAGACGGCACTTTCTGTGTCTTCATTAAACACATTTTAGTCATTAATTTTCCTTACCCATCTCTTTCCTTTAAATAATAAAAAAAGAGTGATTGGATATAAAAGGTTACCTACAGGCTGTGCAACAACCCTGAGTATTATAGTCTGGGACTGAGGTCAATCAAAGAGTGATTACAAAACCCATGTCCTGCCTCTTTTTAGCTCTAGCAGCATTAACGCTGCCCACCCTTTTCTGCTGCTGAAGACCTCTTGGTTTTGCTTTCATTTTGGATATGCAGATTGCACTCACCTGCACCTCTTGTCGTAATGAGCAGTGCTGTGTAATTACAGATGTTGACATGTGAAACAAGGTAATAGCTTGCTTGGGGTTTGCCGGTTCACAGCCAGCCTCTGCATGTTACACTAACACCAAATCGCTCCTGCTTTGCAACAATCAACTAGTGCGGCCTACTGTACTTGAACTGAGTAGATAAGTATTAATACCTACCGTTATCCACGGCAGTAGTTACAAATGAGTTATGAAGTAGTGCCTTAATATTTACCTGAGTGATAATCACAATAAAAGAAATACAGAAGTAGACTTGCTAGACTTTCAATAAACCACAATAACGAACATTGTATTCATGAACAACCTTTAAACAAAAAAGAATCTATGTTCAGGTGGGGTGCGCAACAGGAGACGCGTTGCTGAGCAACTAAATAGGTTTACATAGAGTAGCAGGTTCCTGAAGCGGGATGTTTCCTTTAGTGGGACTAGTGCTTGCCTTGTGTGGCAAACTTTTATTTTTAACTTTGTTTTGTTTTGTTTTCTTTATTAAATGTGACATTACTCCCATTGCAGGTCCCCTGGTGTCAGCACGTGTGTGTATTAAATCTGTGCACCTGTGAAGTGTGTTAACACCCAATGCTATGTGTCTTCCTCAGTATTTTTCAGTGACGACCCAAGTGTGTTACAAACCCCGCTTGTTACAACAGGATACTAGAATTTAGACAACTCCTTAATGGTGATGTCTCTGATTTCCTGTAGTTGGAATGTGTTAATGATGTAACTTTATTAAACAGTGATACCTTTCCTACGTAGAGAGGTTCTGTCCCTGTGTATTCCTCCACGACGAAGAACTGGTTCCACACCCAACCTCGCTTCACACGTTCGTGCGACATCATCTCGCCTTCCTCTGGCCTGTCCTGAGTCAAACTGGTCTTTGTTACCATAGAGACGACTATTCCGAAGTGCAGTTGGAGCGCCAGTAGCAGCAGCAGCAGGGTTTCAGTGCTCCCAGGTAGAGCCATCGCTAAACCTCTTCCCAAACCTACATTGAGTCCAGCACTTAATGGGAGAGAAAGTGGTTAATTTAACTTCTTAGGTTTTGTGGTGTTCTGTTTGTATCATGTATATTTCCTTCAGTGTCAGTTATCTGTTAATTACCATTAATTATCGTTAATCACATTTGATCACTGACAATTACTGGTAATCACCAATAATTAGTGGAAATTCTTGTTAAAAATATCCATAGAAAAGGTGATGTTAGGACTGAAGCATGTGTGGAATACACAAACAATGAAGAGGGGTTTTTCACAGACCTTGAGGATCTTGTCTCCAGTAGTATTTTGCACCTGGAATTCATAAGTACAATAGTTATTGAGATGGACAAATATTACACATCTGTTTAGGTCCAAAATCTATAATCTACATGAAGGAATGGAAACCAAAATCCACTCAGGGATTATTGTGTGATCTAACCCATATGGAGCCTCTATGCAGGTGTATTGCATTTTCCAGGCAGGTGGAACAAAGCCAGTTCTGTTGGTTCAGTAGCTTCTAATGCTAGTCCAGGAAAACAAATAAACCATGGATGCAATTAAAATAAATATGGGTTGACTGTATTCCACCCATGATAGCACCCATGTTAGGAATAGAAAAGAAGACACCTTAGAAGTGAAATGAATGTCTGAATATGGTCTCAATATTCTTCTCCGAAGAATCAATAATTTGCAGTTATTTCAGTAAGGAGGTTGTATTGTGTAGTCGAGAACCAGAAGGGCTTGCATCTGAAGAATACACTCCTTTTGAGAAAAGAAGGTGCTTTACAGTTTGTGAGAGCAGCACTAGCAGACCTGCTCTTTGCTCACCCTTTGTATCAGTGAAAATGAGTACACCACCATTAGAGTAGTCATCCTAGTGATGATGCGTCACTAGAATAAGAGATCAGTTGGTTCTGCCTTTGCTTCTATAGTGCAATCACTGCTCAGTGAATTCAGTCAGTGTGGACACTAGAAGTTTCAACAGTCTAGGATCATGTCTTCTCAGTTTAAGATTGAACACATAGGCAACCTTCACTCCCTGGTGCCAGTACACAATTATGTTGCCATTGTTGTTTTTATCTTTGCTCGAGTGTCCTGTACCAACTCCAGAACTGTTATTTGCTTTCTTTCTGATTTCTTGCCTCACAGAGTTCTGAAATGGAAATGTCTCTGGTTACTTCTGTTTGGATTTCTTCCACAGTTCCTCCAAACAGGACATTGATGGTCTAGGTGCTCTTCGTTTGCTTTCGTCACGTCGCCTTGTTCGGATTGACCTCTTGGGCAGAGCAAACTACAGAATTCACCGCACCTGGTCAAGACACCACTTTACCTAAAAAAAAGAGGGAAATAGTGTATTATCATTTATTACCCCCTCATCGGGGGTTTATTGAACAGTAAATTGGGAGTTTAATTAGATGTAACCCTCTCGTTACCCATGAATGCTTTATAGGCTTACATGCCTTCATTCATGTATGTATATATGTATGTATGCATGTATTTACTATTTTTGTATTATTATTTTGGGTGTTTACTTCAGGGACAGTACCTGTGTGTTTTTGTATAAAAAAAAAAAACACTACTGTACTGCCCACACTATACATTTTTACTATACTTACTGTAGTATGCTATATTTATAGACTTTACTTACTACTGTGTTTTGGATGGTAGTATAGTATATACAGTAATGTTTCCTTGTGTCTGCCTATGTGTCAGTGAGTGTCTGAAAGTGTGTTTCTTTGGGATTGTTTCTCTTTGGGAGTGTGTTTCTCATTGTGAGTGTTTCTATTTGAGAGTGTGTTTCTCTTTGGGAGTGTGTTTCTCTTTGGGAGCGTGTGTTTCTGTTTCTTTGGGAGTGTGTTTCTCTTTGGGAGTGTTTCTCTTTGGGAGTGTTTCTATTTGTGAGAGTGTTTCTCTTTGGGAGTGTGTTTCTCTTTGGGAGTGTGTTTCTCATTGTGAGTGTTTCTATTTGAGAGTGTGTTTCTCTTTGGGAGTGTGTTTCTCTTTGGGAGTGTGTTTCTCTTTGGGAGTGTGTTTCTCTTTGGGAGTGTGTTTCTCTTTGGGAGTGTGTTTCTCTTTGGGAGTGTGTTTCTCTTTTGAGTGTGAGTGTGTTTCTCTTTGGGAGTGTGTTTCTCTTTGGGAGTGTGTTTCTCTTTGGGAGTGTGTTTCTCTTGTGAGTGTGTTTCTCTTTGTGTGTTTTCTCTTTGAGAGTGTGTTTCTCTTTGGGAGTGTGTTTCTCTTTGGGAGTGTGTTTCTCATTGTGAGTGTTTCTATTTGAGAGTGTGTTTCTCTTTGGGAGTGTGTTTCTCTTTGGGAGTGTGTTTCTCTTTGGGAGTGTTTCTAGTGTGTTTCTCTTTGGGAGTGTGTTTCTCATTGTGAGTGTTTCTATTTGAGAGTGTGTTTCTCTTTGGGAGTGTGTTTCTCTTTGGGAGTGTGTTTCTCTTTGGGAGTGTGTTTTCTCTTTGGGAGTGTGTTTCTCTTTGGGAGTGTGTTTCTCTTGTGGGAGTGTGTTTCTCTTTGGGAGTGTGTTTCTCATTGTGAGTGTTTCTCTTTGGGAGTGTGTTTCTCTTTGGGAGTGTGTTTCTCATTGTGAGTGTTTCTATTTGAGAGTGTGTTTCTCTTTGGGAGTGTGTTTCTCATTGTGAGTGTTTCTATTTGTGAGTGGGAGTTTTTCTCTTTGGGAGTGTGTTCTCTTTGGGAGTGAGTGTGTTTCTCTTTGGGAGTGTGTTTCTCTATGGGACTGTGTTTCTCTTTGGGAGCGTGTTTCTCTTTGGGAGTGTGTTTCTCTTTGGGAGTGTGTTTCTCTTTGGGAGTGTGTTTCTCTTTGGGAGTGTGTTTCTCTTTGGGAGTGTGTTCCTCTTTGGGACTGTGTTTCTCTTTGGGAGTGTGTTTCTCTATGTGGGAGTGTGTTTCTCTTTGGGAGTGTGTTTCTCTTTGGGAGTGTGTTTCTCTTTGGGAGTGTGTTTCTCTTTGGGAGTGTGTTTCTCTTTGTGAGTGTTTCTCTTTGGGAGTGTGTTTCTCTTTGGGAGTGTGTTTCTCTTTGGGAGTGTGTTTCTCTTTGGGAGTGTGTTTCTCTTTGGGAGTGTGTTTCTCTTTGGGAGTGTGTTTCTCTTTGGGAGTGTGTTTCTCTTTGGGAGTGTGTTTCTCTTTGGGAGTGCGTTTCTCTTTGGGAGTGTGTTTCTCTTTGGGAGTGTGTTTTGCTTTGGGAATGTGTTCTGTTTTGTGAGCATGTTTCTCTTTGTGAGTGTGTGTCTGTGTGTTTCAAGTTGACAGTAGCTATCCTCCCTGCCTCATCTCACATCTACCCTGCAATCATTGCAAATTGAATAGCCTACTGCTGTCAATATTTATTACATTCGACTAGTCGAGTCTCAGGAGTATACAACAGATGGATGGCTGTGAAATGAAAATAATCAGATACATATTGAATATAAATAAATAAACTCACACTTACTTTTCTTTCTGTGTAAAGTGTACAGATCTAAATAACCACCCTCCAATAATTATAGGGATGCATTTCAACCCACTCATATGCCATGCTTACTAAAATAGAACAGAATTGCCTGCTTTTCAAATGTACCTTTTAATGGGCAAGCTGCCTCACAAATGCATTTACTTTCTAATTATTATCAATGCTGATAGACTGGCATTTGCACTTCATGCTGCCCCACAAAACCCATTGGTTTTTGCAGTGAGACTGATTACCAACACTGGCACAACATAGAGCATATCTTGAGAACCAATTATCCAAGTTTCATGAAAGTTAATAAGGTTATACTTTACTTACATATGTTTCATTAATATATCCATACATGTATCCTATAGTGATTTGATTATAACACATTATTTTCTAATAACTGTGCATATAGGTCCTCATGACTCGATTTTCAGCTATAATTTAATGTTTACATTGGCATGGGTTTGTTTTATGTATGTTTACTGTATGTATGTATTTTTTTTCTGTGTTGACCAGGTTTCTTTTTCCAGACAGCTCTAATAAATTCGTGTCTGCCAGCCCTGGTCAGACTGCCCTGTGGTTCAGTGTGGAGGCAGTCATGTTTATGCAGGATTTGATTAATCACTTTGGGGATATCTGAGGAAGTCTAGGAAGAAAATACACCACATATAATTACAAATATACATATATTTCTTAACTGACACAAAGCTGGCAGAAAGTTGCTTGAGGCATATCCACACATGGTGTAACTGATCTAGCCCACGTAAGGTTCTGGCACAGAACAAGTTCATATTGAGCAACTATAAAGTTCCCAGCTCATTAATTCAGCACTACATTGACTTGATAATGCCTGTGTATACTGTATATACCCCATTCAGCACTTTACATTGACTAGATAATGCCTGTGTATACTGTATATACCCCATTCAGCACTCTACATTGACTTGATAATGCCTGTGTATACTGTATATACCCCATTCAGCATTCTACATTGACTAGATAATGCCTGTGTATACTGTATATACCCCATTCAGCACTCTACATTGACTAGATAATGCCTGTGTATACTGTATATACCCCATTCAGCACTCTACATTGACTAGATAATGCCTGTGTATACTGTATATACCCCATTCAGCAGTCTACATTGACTAGATAATGCCTGTGTATACTGTATATACCCCATTCAGCACTCTACATTGATTAGATAATGCCTGTGTATACTGTATATACCCTAAACTGCAGTATTCCAGCCATGTATATTACCCTAATCTTTAAAAAGACATTTAAATGTGTTTGCTTTTTTTTTTTTTTAAACTGACCTTATACCTTTGTTGATGTTTGCAATCATTTGGAGTGCCTCGTACGGCAATTAGTCAAATACGTTGTTACAGACATGTGTAAGGTGTTTTCGACTATGTGTCTTAGTAATATAAAGACACTGACTGATGTTACATATATCCAGACCAATTTCATCTCAGTCTGCTTCTGACGGAAACAAACAGGACTGATTGTGACACGATTTATCCACACGACAGATGAAATTGTAACATAAAAGATAGGGATAGATAACAGACGGGAGCTAGCTGAAGACTGTGAGTGTGCACACAAGCCAGGTATTAATAGCCAAATAGACAGCTGGCTCATGCAGGTAGAGGTCAACATGGTTAACCTAGCATAGATCACTGATTAATTGCTTAAGGGACAGGCAATTGGATAAAAGGACTAATCAATGAATTCAATACATCACATCAGCCTCACACTCAAACAAGCGCTTTGCAAGCAAAGAGATAAAGCCAAATGGGAAGATGATTAATTGGGCATTTCTAAACCAGCCCAAACCTTCATTGTATCTGAGATGACCCAGCCTGAAGAGGCTAAAGGATAACAATCTCGGAGACTAGCGTAGAGCACAATACAGGGCCCTGTTGAAAATGAGAAATAGAAACACATACTGTCTGTGATAAAGTGCCATCGATAATTATTTACGCAGTTGCTGTAAGTTTCAGTATCTGTACTTCTATATACTACATCCATAAATATTAAACAATTAATTTATAAACTTAAGAATCTAAAACGACTTGTGGTTGAAGTGTTTGTCATTTAATGTGTTTATTTTATTATCTCAAAATTCGAAATATTAAAGTTTGCTTTGATTGTGCAAAAAAACACATTTCCCTGTAAAACCAATAACTCAAAAAACTTTATTTATTTATTTATTTATTTATTTATTTATTTATTTTTTACTACAGTGTCTCATTAATAGCGGGGGAAAAATGATGCAATTAAAATTTGTAAACTGTTGTCTCTTGTGTAGATAAAACAAAAACGAGATTAAGATCACAAGGTAGATGATCTCAGGATTTGACATTTCAAACTGTTTGGTCGAGATAAATTATTCCAGGATCTTGACATTTTAAACAGTTGAGCTCATAATATAATTATCTTGTGATCTCAACAAATAACTCTTCCATGTCTTCAATGAGTCACAGTAATTTACAAATGGTTTGAGGAAACCAATTATAATTTTTACACAAAATGAGTCTGACAGTTTACGCTGACATAGAATGTAATTAAAATCCCCTGCAATACATTAAAATATACAGCAGTGTGCATATTTATTAGAACGCCTCAATATTTGTAATTTATATCCTTCATATACCTACCTGCATGAAAACCTCTGGGTGTGAGAATTTCAATTTCCAGTCAGTAATCAGTGATATTAAAACAATAGGCACTCGTGTGAAAATGTTACACCACGTTGTGCTTTAGTCAGGCATATTAAACAACTTCTAAAAGGTCTCAGGAATATTTTGACAATATTCTTAGATTTTCAGTGATAGTGGTTTGATTTCATACGCACAACAAATGAAAACTGCAGAAGCAATGGGGTGTTTCAATACATTTGCACAGTGCAGCATGTGATCCACTAGAATTATATAAGCTGTATGAGATTTGTGTGTAACTATTCAGCAACACCCATGGGAAAGCAGAAGGATCTAAACGAATTCACAAGGGACATGAAAGAGGGAGCAACCGGATGCCCCACAACACCAGGGCTGCATTGGCCAGCGAGGCCGTCAAGTCTCCCGGGTGTTCCTGGAACAGTAACGCTTGTAGAAAAATATCACTGATGTCTTCAAATTGGAAAAGACTTGTAGCAGAAATGTTTGTCATTGAATGTACTTCATTTATAACTTCTGAAGGTTTAATAGATATGGAGATACAGTACAGTAGTAATGCTTAAAGCATAGAGAAGGCAATTCATTCTCAAAGAATTTTCTACATCTGAAACTAATAAAAACAATTTACAGGCATTGACATTTAAAGCATCTCAGCTGTTTATTTCTGAAGAAAAGAAATAACATTGACAATACAGAGAACCTATGATTTGCCGTATATCATAAAACCTATACGAATCTAACCCTGGGATTGCATTTTAATTATAGCACTGCTATCCTCTTTGTGGCTTTTCAAAAATATTCATATACTTAAACTATGATAGCTGTGCACAATTATGCAAGCAAAGGCAATCAATATAAAACAATATGTTTTCCTCTTAGGTACTTAAAAAAAGCATGTACTGTGTTTTGTCTGGTATAATGATTACATTGTTGGAGAAAACTGTAAACAATACCAACACATCTTTGTTAAAGGTAATCAAGTATAATAAAAAAAAATAATAATCTGTCAGATGTTAAGAAAAACTTTTATATCTCATTCTGTGAGGGTGGCTTAGGATATGTTTAAAGTTATCAGATCAAAATACATATTTGGCTTATATTATGTTATGTTCAATGCAATGAGCCGGAAGGAAGTGATGGGAACTCTGCTCTGCTTGGTTGAAATTGGCATAGTGCAACCCATACAGTGACGGGGGAAACCATTTAGACCAGATCAGATATGTTTCCGTGTTGCTCCTTTTTAATAACCACAAACCATCAGTCGACTTGCGGTCTTTATCTAAAAATGTCAATGGGAAATTAAAAACATTCTTCGATTGTCTCCGCACAGAAATGTCATGGCTCACTTCAGACCACCCAAGTCACTTGCATTTCGAGCGTCAGAACTGCAAATTGTCATTAAAACCTGCAGACCTGCGACAGTCATTGTACAACCCGCAAAATAAAACATATGTGTAAGATCACTGCTTGGGTGATGTAAGAATGGAATTTTGTCATTGTCAACATATGATTGCAGGTACGCGTCATTCATTGATGGGTTCTTAATTCAAGTGGCAAATCATATCATTTTAAATTAACCAATGCAGTTGTTTTGTTTTTATTTTTATTGATTCAAAATGTAATTTAAATAGGTCTGATTAATCAGGAAAGGGGATCACCCCCACCCCCTGCTCATCCACAGCAAATAATCTGGACCAGCACTCCAGCTGCTGAAACATGGGACCTATGTGTTTCTTTCAGCAATGCTTACTTGGGAAACAATGATGTGAATGTAAATCTACACAAGCAGCATTTGAGAATTCCAGTGTAAATTAAGCACCTACACAATCACGTAATGCAATGACTCTTACCAACTTCTGAAAACCCTTCAAACTCTATGTAACACTATTCCTGAGCTAGCACAAGAGACCACTGCACTTCTGAATTTCATTACCACCGCATTTCCTACTCCCAGCATCTTGTGCGTTTGATAAGCCTGTGATCATGTGCACTGACACATCATTGAGTGGCTTGCTTTGTTTGTCTGACAGTTTTACAAAGTGGCTGGAAACAGCAGCCAAGCAGACAATCACTAGATCCCGACCACCTTTTCATAACAATACAACAACATAATGGACTTGCTCAAGGTCTGATATATCACACATACATATAGGCCATTAAGATGTGAAGCCAAAGGGTGTTTACATAGAGCTGCTTGCAAAGGTCAAGAATCATTTCCATCTGACAGCCCTCACATTTCCATTCTACCACATCTTTTGCCAGTCGCATATTGATTGTGTTATGTTATGAACCCACACTCAATTTATATCTGTCTCTAACTTTAGCATATATGCTGTACTATACGGTTTGTATTAGGGTACAGTGACAACTTTTCAGCCGATTTGTAAAAAGAAAATCTATTTTCAAATCTGGCTACCAAGGTCCAAACCACACTAGATGGATATCAAGTTTTACAATGTTTTTATTTATTTATTTATTTATTTTAAATTTTAACCCACTCGTGGCATTCTTCTATAAATGTATTAGGGCCACATAATGTACGAGTAAAATGATCACACTGCTAAACGTGGACCTGTTAAAGTTACCAAAATAATTCCATAAATCTCACATGTTGTGCGCACCCATTCGTTAAAACATCTTTTTTTTATTTTAAAACACGATATATGACACTGTAGTTGGTTAAAGAAAGCATTGTTTGCAAGCCACACCTTCAATGGATTATTTCCTGTCCGTAACCAGCTACTGCTTCCCCTTTTGACTGACATGCTTTCAGCCAATGACATGACCCAGAATATACTCTGAGGTGAAATGACTCGAGAAGTGAATATGTAACTCATATCCTGAGAATAAGTAGTAAAATCAAATGAATACCTAACAGGCTTTTTTTGTCTATCCTGCATGTAATACAATACAAAACAAACCAGACTTTGTATTGTAGCAGGACGCATAGATAATAAGTAAGGAATAACCCACAACAGGCCTTCAGGAAGTCCTGTAAGAATTGTATTGCCGCATACCCTGGAGTGGGTTATTTCGCTTATAAAATGGCAAAAAAAAAAAAAAAAAAAAAAAAAAATTGAAAATAAGGAAAATATATTATGCATCCTTCCACTGAGAAAATTTTATTTGCCATAAACATTACATTGAACATTTCCATTTTTGGTAACATTTTTCGAGATTAAATGACAACTGTGAATTGAAAGCAGACTGATTTCCCACTTCTGAGGGTGATTTTTTATTTGTTTGTTTTGTTTTTTGTAAGAAATTATCCTATTCAGGATTTGCAGTCTTCAAGAGAAGCTGACCAATAATTTCTGAGGGTGTTTTTACACCGATGCCGGTAACCAGCATAATTCCCCTAGATTGTAAACCATCATTAGATGATATGTTGTCTAAAGGCTCCCGTGTCAGTTCGTGCAGTGCTGCAGTCCTTCCCTTCCGCGATGAGCACACTAGAATTCTTTCCCAAACCCAACCTGGTCTAAAAGCCCAACGGCTGTGTCAGCAGAGAGCAGGAGAGATTTTAATTTTGTTTTTAATATGTTTCTGAAATTGGAGGGTAGTGGTGAGATGTACCTGTTGTGTCGAGTTTAAATATTGCATACTCGCTAGTCACTCGCTAGTACAAGGCGCTATTTAGTTTAATAAGTAAATGTCTCTGCTGCATATACAGTATATTACATGCTGGGTGAGACTTGCGTGGTGATTTCTCAGATGGCATTTGTAGTGTTACTGCTACTGCTTGTCTCAGAGGTTTTTTTTTTTGTTCTGTTCTCTGACTAAATAAATACCACAGTATATTTGTCAATTTTTTCTGTACTTCTTAGTAACAGAGATTAAAAATAAAAAAGATTGTTGAGTGACTTAAATGCTGTTTCAGTTGTATGTTTACATTTTTACTTACAGAAACACTGTTTGGATAATTGTTACTATTAAGGCGTAGTAATATTAATAGATCAGGTAAGTAATTTGGTCTATGATGTCATAGCCATGCAATAAGACAATTATTACTGCACGGTCATGTGATCTTGTTCAGCCAATCACAGCACTTTATTTATCCAAGGCATTTTATAAAATATTATTTTAAATTGAAACTAAATTATTTCAGCATATTTTCTTTTATCCTCTCATATTTTTATCCCTCCTGCCACCAGTAAGTAAGCTGCTTCACCTGCTGTCAATAGAATAAATACCGTGTGCAACTTCAGACCTGTTGCCATACACAATTTTTCTGACTGGTATTATTGTTTCTCATTATTTAATAAATAGGATGTGACACTTTGGGAAATACCATGCCAGTCATCTCAATCCCTCCGCCCCACCCCCCAGTTCTGGTCAAATTACTGCTGTTTAGTAAATGAGGCTCTAAGTATCTCCAATTACTATGTATTTACTTTGTAGTTACTTAGTAAACTCATGTGCACATACACTTAATTACAATGTTATTATGCAGTTACAAAGTACTTAATGTGTACATCTATTTTCACTATATAACCCTGACTCTAACCCTATTCCTATTCCTAAACCTAACCTTAACGGTTTTAGATTTACCCACCAAGTATATTGTAACTGTACATAATAACATTGACACCACACTGTTGACTTGCACTGCTATGGCCTTAAAAGGAGTCTCAAACATGTCTTCACTGTAAGTACAGCTGGTACACTAGTGTAACTATTAACCTGTCCCCCTGCAACACTGCCTCCTGTAGATATACATAAATAAGAACTATATAAACCGGAGTCTAAGGCCGTTTGGAGTCCGCGGAGGTGCTTTCAACTTCTGCGTTTTAAATATTTCCGACTCATCCCAAGCAGCTCTTCAATTATACATTAAACACATTATCGCTATTTAAATGCACTAAAATACTTCAAAGCAGTTTATCTCAATGTTAGATCCTTCAGGTTCTCTTTGGGACTTGTTTTGTAAGGGCAAGCAACTGCATCCTGCATCAGTCAAAGAAAACAATTGGACAAAACTAATTAGCAAGCACTCCTTGTTTATGTTAATTAGCCCAGCCAGAGTGGAATACAGCTGTAATTCGTTCACCTTCCACAATTGCTATTGACAATATAAATACAGCGATTTGTGACCTATTAGGTCAGAAATTGATTCTAGGGCCTGTCTGCTACTTTTAATCACTTGGCGATATATCGACAGGTTCTGGCAGTTTTGGGGAAAACAAAAATCTGGCGTCTGTTTGGCAGGAACTGATCGATCATTCAGGGCTGCACACACCAGAACCAGACCACAGGTTACCAGAAGAGTAATCTCTCATCTACACAAAGTCTCTTTTTATCTCCCTCTCTCTGCCTCACTTTCTTATATTCTATCAACATTGCATGTGTAAAGCATGGATCACTAATACTGGTTAACTGTTTCACTAGTTGTTAAAGTCAGCGAGTGATTCATTTAAGGGATAATGACATAGCTGTGGCAGGTTGTAATAATGTAACTTGTGAGTCAATAAAGCCCAAGACTGGAGTTCCATTATTACAGAGGAAATATTTGTTGTTTCGCACCAATCCCAATGTACATCAAATGTGGATAATGTTAAGTTTCAGGTAACTCTGTTTAAAAGAGCAGCACTTTATTAAATAATTACTATTTACACATTTTGGTGTAAATACATTTGAATAAGTTGCAAAAGATTTAGCCTCACTTTGTCAGGTCACAATGATTACAGACCTGGCACTCAACCCTGCATAACACCCCCACACCCCCCCCCCCCCCCCCCCCCCCCCCCACCACAACACACACACACTCACACATGCATACTCACACACTCACACACACACACACGCGCACACACACATGCACTCACAAACACACGCGCACACACAAATACACACAGACACACACACACACACACACACACACACACACACACACACTCATACACACACACATGCACTCACAAACAAACATGCACACACGCATGCACACACACGCACACACACATGCACACTCACACAAGCACACACACACACACACACACACACACACACACCCGCTCAGTGAGTCAGCAGCCGGGCAAGGTAAGGGATTCAAACCCGTTCCTCTTTCTGTCCATACCAATGGTCTGCAGTGCCCATCAGCTCTGTGTCTCTGTGTTAGACCTGCAGCCCTCTTTGTCCAATACATTTAGAGAAGCTGCTATCTATTGAGCCGTGAGATGTCTATTAGGGAAGGTTACGAGCACAGGGCACTTGTGTTCTGCTTGGCCCCGCAGCTGTATGTTTTCATGGCTTTGTTCTCTGTTTAGCAGCAGGCAGTGACCAATGCCAGCTCGGAGCAAGGTTGCCTTAGATAAGAACTCTGACTGAATAAGGAATGGGCCTGGATAATGTGCTGTAACTCTTATAACACCATAGCCAGAATGGGGATGTGTTCCACAGTCTTTAAAACTGCCAGGAACAGCTCTAAAAAATATCTCCAACAAAAGAGCAGACATAGTGATCCCATTTCCACACACAGTCTCTTAATAAAAGTCCCTTTTATTACAACATTGTAACGCCGTTCTGTACTAGTCAATGCTGGTTCCTTCACAGAAAGGAGTTAGTCCACAAATACAAACGCTTTGGCTGGTGTCACAAATCCTGATTAGTACAAGTCCTGGACTAACTAATGTTATTTTAGGTAAGAGTAGTGTTAGTCAGGGTCTGTGACACTAGTGTTGTATTGGTTTCACATAGCTGAGAACTGCACTTGACATTTAATGAATTTATAGTGATTGTTGAAACCCATACTAACTAAAAACTTGACATTGACTAAACTTGACTAAAGTGTTGACATCAAATGGTTGTGTACCACACTATGGTAAATCAACATTCAACTCCCCGAATTATTGCCAGAGTGTTCCTGACGGCAGGTTTAAAATACCTAGAAGAACATTGCAAGCATGGCTGCAGCAGTCTTTTTGTAAAACACCAAGTGTGTCTCCAGAGATAGTAGAAATGAAAGCGTCAGGTACATACTTACTGACAGACTGGCATCACTTTATATGACTCTGATTCTCTCAATAACTGTTAAAGAATATCCAGAGAAAGTGTCGTCACTGTTAGACACTGTTTTTCTCTAGATATATGTACATTCATATATAGATGGGTGACTCCAGCTTGTCTGTATTGCTGGAGGTTTATACCCTGACTGCCAGAGATATGAATCCCTAGCCATGGTAAAAAGAGTGCTTAACTCACTCTGTTTGTTTATTTGAGCAAAATATCAAGTCTTACTCAGCCAGCGTTTTAGGAAACAAACTTACTTCACTGATCTTCTAGCTTAGGAAGACAAGCTTAAATCCAGCCTAGACATCGTAGGAGTCTGATTGCTAATTAAGTCACAGTGGGACAAAGCTGTGCTCCTCTTATCACAGCCAGGCTAATCTCCTAGAACCAGCATGATTCAGCAAGCTACAGGATTGAGAGAGTTAAAGGAAATTGAACTAGCTGAAGCAACTGCCACATGTTTGCAATTCCAGTAATGCACCACCATCTAAGTATGAGTAGAGATGAATAAACGAATAACAATTGTGACTGTTCAATCTCACTTAGAACCCTTGCATTTATATTATATTGGCATCTCTAAATGGACAATCAGCAGCTTTACGAATGTATATTAAACACTTAAAGAAAAAGTCATCCTGCAATTGCAGTGTTAGTCCCCATTTACTGTCTATGCAGAAAAGTGGAATGGAAATGTTTGGTAACACTTTACATTAAATGTATCTAATTACTGTGTATTTGCATAGTAGTTACATAGTAAATACACGTGTTCTTACACATAATTGCAATGCTATTATGCATAATTATAATGTGCTTAACATGTAAATCTTTTTGCACGATATATGTAAGTACATAATTGTATCGAAAAAGGGTTAGAGTTAGGTTTAGAGTTAGGGATAGGGTTAGGATTAATGTTAAGATGAGGATTTTATCATGCAAAAATATTTACACACAGTACTGTATTCCTTCAAATTTAAAGATGCAAAAATAACCTGTGTCTTAAATTTGAGTACACTAGTGATGCGTGTATTAAAATCGGCAACAATCGGGAAGCGCAGAATGAGTCGCAGAGCTTGGATGGTGTCGGTTTGCATCCAGACTGTGCAAAGAAGCTGAACTTTGCTGGGGACTCCCAGGAATGGGGACGCTCCCATGGGTGGGGATAGGAAACTGGCAGGGACTTATTCTCCTCATCGCGCAACAGTGAACCCTACTGGCCAGACACCGAGCACATTCAGGGTGGATAAGAAGCAGGGCTGATCTCTGCTCTCCGGGATCGGTAGCCTATCCACCTCTGCTCTGGATTGCTTGGTGTAAAAGTGATTCTAGCTTTAGGCTTATGAGATCAGAGGACACTCATACACTCTCAGACTCGCTGTGGTGAAGAGAAAAAAACATAATTGGACATTTTAAATTGGGAGAAAATAAATTAAAATAATAATTGGTTACTCTAAATTAAAATAAACTAAATAATAAATCACTAACAAAAGACGTGACTCCCAGAGTACACAAACAGCAATGTGACTGACTGCCAAGAAAAGACAAACTAAAACGTTACTGCCCAATCTCGAACTATTAGTTATTTATATTTATATTTTAATAATCTTTAAACTTAAGTGTCACTTCTATTTTAAAGATCTTCAGTAAAGGTGAGCCTGAAACTGAACCCCAAACCATACCAGGCTATTTCAGTTTTGGGTTTAGTGATGAAAGAGGACAGGTTTCTTTCTGCCACTACCAACAGAGATAAACATATTATATATGTTCATTATTACATGCGGGAGGGTAGAACTGGCATTGGATGTTGATATAAAAGTGTGTGCCAGGGAGGAAATCGGCGTAATCCTGTATCTCAAAAATGATTTACTGAGTTTGTCGAGTTTCACTGTGTTGAAATTTGCTTGGTAACCCTTAAAAGTGATCCTCAATAACACTTGGCAGATGCTGGTCTGCTGGAATTAGCATCCTATAATACTCTGTACAAAAAACAATGATGGCTGAGCATTGTGTAAAGAAAATCTTAAAGGTTATTATTTGTGTGAATGCAACAGATTTTGAATGCCAATAGCCTGACATGTCCCCTACAGCTGAGTTCCAATGTAAATGCAATGGAGGCACTACAATGCAGTGGCATTGGTTCTGTAGGAAGATGCAATGGTAGCTCAAGGGCAAATACTGTGATATGTGGCTGCCGTTTTCCTGTTTTGACATATTGTAAGGGATCTCCTTGCAGCGCCTGATGGGTTAATAATACTGATATCATCGTTGCCATTCCATTCAATTCAATGGGTTGAGATGCCAGTTCATTGGTGTGGTGTTCTATTGGAAA
This sequence comes from Polyodon spathula, assembly GCF_017654505.1. Lineage (NCBI taxonomy): Eukaryota > Metazoa > Chordata > Actinopteri > Acipenseriformes > Polyodontidae > Polyodon > Polyodon spathula. Next base: position 18,725,657 of record NC_054556.1, read on the forward strand.
GAACCCTGTCCCCTGTGGTTGAAACAGGTAATTGAATGTCTGTGTTCTTTGTATTATTATAGCTATAGCATGATTACTGGCTTGCAAGACATGTGATTCTAAAGTCACTCCAGATTCTTAGGGATAACGAGTGGTCAGCGTTTGATGTGAATATGTCTGACCAAGTAGCTGTGACAGTCACTCCAGTTACCAACTGACTTGGTATGGAAGAATCTGTAATAAAATTTAGCAGTTCCAGATAAAGAAATAATGCTTTAATAAAATAAAAATGGTTTGCTGGTTTAGCTTTTAACCAATTACAAAGCTGCACCCTGGCAGTCTCTGTTTGAATGCTACATTAACGCTGCATATATATTGGTTTTAGTAATGAATCACATAAGCAATATTTAATAACACATTTTGAAATGTCTAGCCTGTGACTAGTAACTGAATGAGGTATCCTTCTTGTCTCCAACAATCTATCATTTTATTCCACAGAAATATATTGCAGTTTTTCTTTGTTTCCTAAGCTGAATTGCCTGGTTGAGATGTAAATTAGTTACTATAGCTTGGATGAAATTTAAACTGCTGCATTGCTGTGCTTAGAAAAGCTTTAAAGAAATAGGCAAAAATTGTAATTACAATGAAAATGAACTTATGAACAACATTTTGTTACCTCATGTAATTACATAGTAACATCATGATACAGCCATGTAGTAACACACATATTCCACCAGTAGTTATACAAACCTTGACAGTTACCTTGATATTGCATAGTTCTTTATGCCCTGTCTAAAGTTCTAACCATGTTTGTTTTTTTTTTAAGTATCAATTAATGATATGTCTTAGTATCAAAGGTGCTGAGAGTAGTTCTTGTAGTCAAGTCTCATTTTTGTTCTATATCCACCTGCAATGTCTTTATTTGAACCATATTTCTCTGCAGTGGTTTTTGCATGCTTGTTATTTTCACTTTTAAAGATTAAAAAGTAAGAGGGACTCCTTTGAAGACAACCTAAGTGAAAATGGTCCACCGAGGACATAGCACAGTTAAACCTAAAAGTGCATTTCTGAAGTACTTTAATATATTTATTTAGTAATCTTAAAATAAACGTATATAATTATCTGACTGACTAGGGTTGCATCGTCTTGCAAATTCCATTCATTTAATGTCATTCCTATTGATAGAAGATCTCCGGTTCAAATCCCACCCCTGCCATTGACTGACTCCCTGTGTGACCCTGAGCAAGTCACTTAACCTCCTTGTGCTCCATCCTGTGGATGAGATGTTAAATCAATGTCCTATTGTAAGTGACTCTGCATATAACGCACAGTTCACAGCCTACCTCTGTAGTGTGCTTTGTGAAGGTGGTCCACTATGAAAGGCACTATATAAAAATAATTAGTATATTATTATTATAATCAACACCAAAATAAGTCAACTCTAAGATGAAATTTAAAAAAAATAAATAAATAACCAATGCAAAAAACGTACGTTAAAATACACAAACAATTGCAATTTCAATATTCTTTTTCTCACTGCTATTTTAAATTCATTTTATGGTCATCAATTAAATTAGAGTCACTGGTTGTCTATTTTGACAATTTTCTTCAAAGATTTTCAGTTACAGTGTTTTATTTCAGACGCAATGGGGTGTTCTAATAAATGTGCACACTACTGTAGTTATGATTAAAGTATTTATATCAACATATGTATCTTGTATATATGTTTGCCGGGTGGAGACAAAGATAATTAGGTAGGCTACTGTTTAAATATTTGAATGTCCATGCAGTTCCATGCAAATGCAAATGTTCTCCATAAATGTAAATCTAAATCTTTCTGTTTGCTTTTCTTTTTCAGTTATTTTGTTAGCAGTATATTTAAGTACAAAGACATGTCAGAAGGCTGTATCTCATTGATATCTGGGTCTACTCTATATTATCGGTGTTGATATATCTAGCACTGAATAGTTCGATTTTTTTTTTTTTTACTGGATCTCATCTTGGAATCTAGCATTTGTTCACATCCTATGACAGAATCACCAAATGAATCGTATTGATCTGAGGAAAGTAATTTTTTGAGTTGAGTTTAATTTAAACACACTTTCTTTTCCATACTTTGTAATTGTTATATAAAAAATAATACTTCATAAAAGTTCAGAGAATAGGCATAAACAACCCAATATATACTGTATCAGTTTATAAAATGTATAAAGTGATACTAATAGCTCTACTATGGAACCAGTACTGGTTTCTCTACACCAAAAAAGGACCATATTGTCAAAGCATTTTCTCCATTATTTAATTAACTCCTATTTTTTTAAAGGAAAAAAATCACATTAATCGTACAAAATCATATTCATGTTACACAATTAAAAACAAAAAAAACACCTTGAGAGTGCTTCAGAGAACTTAAAATACAGAATGGAGTTGTTTGGTTCTAGTTTTGTAAACGTAACAGGCGTTTTACCTCTCAGAAAATGGGAGTTCATTAAAGAATATAAAAAGCATTGAAAATATGGCTCAGTGTCTTTTGAAATACACAGAATCAACAGTAAACAGAATACATTGTAAAAATAACACATGACAGAAAGTGTTTACTGTTGTACTGTAATTTCATCTCGGAGATCAGATGGGGATTCATAAGAAATTATGAGCTTCTCTCCCGTTTTATTTATTTCTCCATCACCTCACTTTGATGAAATTATAAACCTTTATAATACACTCAGTGTTATGTAGTATCCTCTCTCTCAAAGTGAAGGACAAGAAATGACACTTATACAACTCAGACCCTTTGCCTACTACATGTCATGATATCCCTGAATTTCATCTCATCTTTAAATACATACAAAGGGTTTTAATGATCAGGCCATCTCAGCCATCTGCCAACATGTTAACCACTCTTAGGGATGTACAACGGTTATGGGTGGGGCTCTCCATGTGGTCTCATTCTTGGCAGTCACCACTAAACCCACCTACCCTCAGCCATTCTGTTTAGAAGCTGGTGACACCATTTTAACCACTTCTACTCACAACCACCCAACAAGTAATGGAACAGTTGAATAAATGCAAAATGTCTGGTTTGGGGAATTTATTGTCATTTAATCCCACTCAGATTCTGTGATACCTGAATAAAAGTGTAGGTAGTATTCATTGTTTTGCAATAACAGATAGGTGACAAGATGACATGATTTAAAAACCTCAACCCCACTATATATTTAAGGTGTGATATTTGTATTATATATCTGGTATGTGATATTGTTATTATATACTATATTTGGTATGTGATATGTTATTATATACTGTATTTTGTGTGTGATATTGTTATTATATACTGTATTTGGTGTGTGATATTGTTATTATGTACTGTATTTGGTGTGTGATATTTTATTTTGTTTTATTATGTATATACAAGGCCATTTGTTTTCATTTTTTAAAACATTTGTTTAAATGGTTTTAAAAAAGGAAGAAAACTGCAAATAATGGATTTAGGTTTTTCAGGGTAAATATTGGGGATGTTATTGGGGCATAGGAGGGTAAAATAAAGATTATTCGTAGAATAAGTATTTTCAAATGCGTGTGAGAATCGGGTGAGGCTTTGAGCATATAGTAAAATAGATAGACAGTTCTCAGCACCACCTACATATAAGATATCCAGACTTTAAAACACTCAACCATACCTGCTGCGAATATGCCCTATCGATATTTCATGTGCTATGTCACAGTTACTCATTTCAGTAGGCTAGGCAGAAAGCCTTGTCATTGCATGTGTTTAATAAAACTGAGAAATAGAGATTAGATTACTGGAGCGCTACATCAGATAGATCCTGTCCATTAAAATACATCTGAATGCCATTAAAATCCCTGTGTATTACCCCAAATAAACCTTTGGCGAATTATTAGCAGTCCACAGCATTACCAGCTATGGCAAGACAATGGATTGGGGTCAGATAATGTACAGTACAGTACAACTCACATCAATTATACCATAGGCACAAACTAAAAATCAATTTTGCTCTAGATTTTCTCACCAATTACCTTCCTTCACTGCAGCAATTCCCCACAACAGGTCAGAAGAACTGATGGATAATTACCTATTTTCACCCAAGAACTCAAGAGCAGATGTCAGCAAGCTACTGGACTCTGAAGGACAGCCCACCAGGTGTCTGCATGAGCTCACCAGGCCCCTAGCTGGTAGGGCCAGCTGTTGTGTGATGTTGTGTATTTCCTCCCTAACCCACGGGAGTACCAAATCCATTGCAACGCACCCTGTGGAATTCCCAATGAAGACCGATGACTTCACACAGCCAGGACATGAATCTGCACTCCTCTGACTGTAAGAATCACCCTGCAGACCACACAGCCAGGACATGAACCTGCACTCCCCTGACTGTAAGAATCACACTGCACACCACACAGCCAGGACATGAACCTGCGCTCCCCTGACTAAGAATCACCCTACACACCACACAACCAGGACATGAACCTGCACTTCCCTGACTGTAAGAATCACCCTACACACCACACAGCCAGGACATGAATCTGCACTCCCCTGACTGTAAGAATCACTCTGCAGACCACACAGCCAGGACAAGAACCTGCGCTCCCCTGACTAAGAATCACCCTACACACCACACAGCCAGGACATGAACCTGCATTCTCCTCACTGTAAGAATCACCCTGCACACCACACAGCCAGGACATGAACCTGCACTCCCCTGAGTGTAAGAATCACCCTGCACACCACACAGCCAGGACATGAACCTGCACTCCCCTGACTGTAAGAATCACCCTGCACACCACACAGCCAGGACATGAACCTGCACTCCCCTCACTGTAAGAATCACCCTGCACACCACACAGCCAGGACATGAACCTGCACTCCCCTGACTGTAAGAATCACCCTGCACACCACACAGCCAGGACATGAACCTGCACTCCCCTGACTGTAAGAATCACCCTGCACACCACACAGCCAGGACATGAATCTGCACTCCCCTGACTGTAAGAATCACCATGCACACCACACAGCCAGGACACGAACCTGCACTTCCCTGACTGTAAGAATCACCCTGCACACCACACAGCCAGGACATGAACCTGCATTCTCCTGACTGTAAGAATCACCCTACACACAACACAGCCAGGACATGAACCTGCATTCTCCTCACTGTAAGAATCACCCTGCACACCACACAGCCAGGACATGCACCTGCACTCCCCTGACTGTAAGAATCACCCTGCACACCACACAGCCAGGACATGAACCTGCACTCCCCTGACTGTAAGAATCACCCTGCACACCACACAGCCAGGACATGAACCTGCACTCCCCTGACTGTAAGAATCACCCTGCACACCACACAGCCAGGACATGAATCTGCACTCCCCTGACTGTTACATTTTTACATGTATCTTTTACAGGTATCTTATTCCACTCACTGTAGTCATTTTATATATATATTTTTTTTCTTTTTTACTGTAACACTTTATATTAAGGTGCTGCTTATTAATGTTTTATAAATGTTTTATAAATATATTATATATGCTTAATAACTTGCAATTTTATAAAGGGGACAGTTTCTAGCCACCTATTGTATTTAGGGCTGTTTAAACGAAATTCTGTCTATGGCTATTGAATGATTATAAACCATATATAACGCTTTATTAACAATCCATAATATAGTTATTAAACATCTATTATATTTTTGTAAAACATTAATAAGCAGCACCTTAATATATAGTGTTACCTGTTTACCTACTTCTGTCTTAAATATCTCTTATCCAGTTTTCATGTAACTATTCATTGACATTTCTTATTCTGTACGAGGCCAGTGCACACAATTCACTCCAACCCCAGGACTCTGAAAGACAAGAGAGGCTGTCCCATAGTATTGAAAAGGTTAACATCAATCTGGAAATATGTAAATCAACCCAGCATATATATATATATATATTATATATATATATATATATATATATATATATATATATATATATATAATATATACACACACACACACACACACACACACACACACACAGTGGCTTACAAAAGTATTCAGACCCCTGACCAATTTTCTCATATTACTGAATTACAAATGGTACATTGAAATTTCGTTCTGTTTGTTATTTTATTTTTAAAACACTGAAACTCAGAATCAATTATTGTAAGGTGACATTGGTTTTATGTTGGGAAAAAACTGAAATATCTTGCTTGCATAAGTATTCAACCCCTGTGCTGTGGAAGCTCCCAGTTTGCACCGATGAAAGAAATTGCCCAAACGAGGACACAATTGCCTTACCATTGGCCTCCACCGGTGAACCATTAAAGTTGCTGTCACATTTTCTGGATAAAAACCCCACTGTTGAAGGATCATTGGTAAGGCTGTGAATCTGAAGGAAAATGAAGACCAAAGAGAATTCTACAGAAGTTAGAGATAAAGTAATACAAATGCATAGATTAGGGAAAGGGTACAAAATAATATCCAAGTGTTTGGATATCCCAGTGAGCACTATTGGATCAATAATCAGGAAGTGGAAGCTGCATCACACCACCCAAGAAAAGGTCGTCCCTCAAAACTCAGCATGCAAACAAGAAGGATACTTGTGAGAGAAGTCACAGAGAGGCCAACAATCACTTTGAAGGAGCTACAGTTCCGTGGCTGGGAGTGGAGTAATGGTGCACCAGTCAACCATATCAAGAGCTCTGCATAACATTGGCCTGTATGGGAGGGTGGCAAGAAAGAAGCCGTTACTCAAAAAGTACCATCTGAAAGCACGTCTGGAGTTTGCCAGAAAACATGAGAGTGACCCAGCTGCGATTTGGAAAAGGTTTTGTGGTCAGTTGAGACCAAGATAGACCTTTTTGGCCAAAACTCAAAGCACTATGTGTGGCACAAACCTAACACTGCCCATGCCTCAAGACACACCATCCCTACAGTGAAGTATGGTGGTGGCAGCATCATGCTGTGGGGATGCTTCTCATCAGCAGGGACTGGGCATCTTGTTACAATTGAAGGAAGAATGGATGGAGCAAAATACAGGAAAATACTGCAAGAGAATCTGCTTCAGTCCGCTAAAAAACTGAAGCTTGGGAGGAAATTCACCTTTCAGCAGGACAATGATCCCAAGCACAAGGCCAAAGCAACATTGGAATGGCTCAAGAACAAAAAGGTGAATGTCCTACAGTGGCCCAGTCAAAGTCCTGATCTCAATCCCATTGAGAATCTGTGGCACTATTTGAAAATTGCGGTCCACAAGTGTCGTCCAACCAACCTGAACAACCTGGAGCAAATCTGCCAAGAAGAATGGGCCAAAATCACTCCGACACTGTGTGCAAAGCTGGTACATACTTACCCCAAAAGACTTAAAGCTGTTATTGCAGCGAAAGGTGGCTCTACCAAATATTAATGTGTGGGGGTTGAATACTTATGCAAGCAAGATATTTCAGTTTTTTATTTTTCTTAAAAATATTTCCCAACATAAAACCAATGCCACCTTACAATAATTGATTTTGAGTTTAAGTGTTTTAAAATAAAATATCAAACAGAATGAAATTTCAATGTACCATTTGTAATTCAGTAATATGAGAGAATTGGTCAGGGGTCTGAATACTTTTGCAAGCCACTGTATATATATATATATATATATATATATATATATATATATATATATATATATATATATATATATATATATCCCTGTGACGGAAACATGAGTTCTGGTGATGAATCTTCCTCCCAACCTATGAGGGCACTAAAGAACGAGAGGAGAAGTATCTGGAAGGGCTGGCCTGACAGTTCGTTTCCGGGTCAATGAAGTGGGTCAGCCTGGAAAGAAGCGAGACTCTGTTGTAAGACCGTATTGATTTGAAAGGTAAACGAGAGGCAGCTGCAAGTAATAAGGCAGCTGCAACCGTTTACCTAGATATCATACGGGATTACATACAGGGGCCAGGGTAACGTTGATCTTTTCCTTCGTTTGGGTAAAACGCTGGAGAGACAGAAAGATCGAGAGAGGAGCTCTCATTAAAAGAAAAAAGAGTGTTGTGTGTTGTTTGTGTCTGTGTAAATAACTGTCTGTGTTTTCACCACTAGACAGCTAAACGCACAAATCCGGAGCTGTCGCGAGGGTCAGCACAAACCGGATCACCACTTCATCACGAATTACCGGTGTCTTCACCACCGCACACGCACGTCTGCACTCACCCAGGACTGGTGACCGTGTGTTTGTTTTGTTCGGGACTGTGCCCTGTTATTTCTATCCCCGGGCTTTACACATTGTTGTGTATAGCCGGGGATTTATTATTTGACGGTCACCAGACCTGGATTACAAATAAAAGCACTTTTTTCACTGGATATCGTTGTCTGTTCATCACTCCTGCACCGCATTACCACTACATCTGTTCCCCTTACCAACCACTTTGCCACAATCTCTTTACAGCATAGTTGGCCTTCTGCAGTTGTAATACTTTTCTTTTTTAGCCTTTTCAGCGTATAATTACAAGAGTTGTGCTAAAGTGTGTGGATTTGCATCTCAAACAGTGTAGAATTCTGCTGAAAGCAGATGAAAATCTGCAGCTGAGATTGACTTCATCAGGCTTGGATCGATGTGATCCAGTCACTCTGTAACCGAGCCCCCAAAACAGCCTCTAATCCCCCAAGCTTTGCTCTCCAAACACGGACTTGGAGAGTAATTAACTTGCACCCTGCAGTGAGATTGGGAAAAAAAAAAATTGGTAAATGTTGAACTATGTGGACTGGTGTTCAAATACAGTATTTTTGGTGGTTTTCAGACTGTTATTTAAATCCATCAAAAGCAAAAGTATTGGCATATTCACCATTGTTAATTGTTTCATTGTGCAATTTTCATATCCGTTTGTTTTACAGGGACACTTCTCTTTTTCATGGACATATTGCCCATGCATTGCATAAAGGATCTATAAGCACCACTATAGATGAGCCTGGCTCTGTGGCAAAGTGGTGTGCATGCTTGCTGGTTCATGCCCAGCCTCTGCCCTGGTGCTGAGTCGGATTTCATAGATTGGCTGCAGCTGATTGGTGAGGTAAAGGGGTAAGAGTTTGATGTGCAGTTTTGCCTGGCTCGGTTACTCAAAGTCAACAAGAACGATTTGATCAAAACATACCCCCATATATATCCCCACAAATGAATACTCCCAAATACATTCCGTTAATTCATTATAAGACAAACAAATGCACAGATACCCCAACAAATCCCCAGGCATGGTCAATGCACCCAGTTCTGTGAAGAGCAGGGCTAGCTGGTTGTCCTCCATACAGACCTATTATAAGTTCTGCAAAAGAAATACAAAAAAATACGCCTGTATTCCAGTCTGAACAAAAAAAACCAAAAAAGCTAGTAGACACAAGAACAGTTATGTAACATGTACCTTGCAACAAAAGAAACCCCACAAAACTATAATTACCATAATGGAGATTGTGCTTATTATCCAAAGACTAGCAGAAGATAAAACAGCAACAAACAGATGGAGAACAGTTGGCATGGCATTTGAGCAAGGCACACAGATGCCAGGGTGAATTGAATGTTGACAAAAGCCAGTCAGCCACATCTCTGTATTACAGTGAACATTCTGCAGCCTGCTGGCTGTTTACATACCTGCTGTGGAGAGTAGCACATTATTGAGTGTGTAATTAAAAACTATGCCAGACGGGAAAACGCCAATCCTAAAGTAATGGGGTATGGTTTAATAGCATTCAGGCTTTCAATTAAAATAAAAGAGATCAATGTTTCAGAAGTTGATTTTGTTTTTGTTTCATTGTTCATTTTCTGATGGAGTTCGTTCACAGCAATCCTGACCCAAACACCCCTGGGGTGCTGTGGGTATTTCAGCCATGCGGTTCACCTTAACAGCCTGCTATCCTCATTCGTGGAATAACCACCATACTGCACCTCCTGCTCATGCTGTTCCTCCAACCTATTTGATGCAGTTTGCTGAATTGTTAACTTTCTCTAAATCCTAACTCTAGTTTATCAGTAATTGGTATTCTCAGGCAATCACTCAAATCTATAAACTATATTTCTACATGGTAACGCAACTGACAATCCACCAGGCATGTTCATAATTCTTGATTAGAGAGAGTTTCCGAATGAGAGCTATAGCTGCCAATCTCATCCCTCAACCTCTGTGATCTGTGACTTCCATTGTGGAAAAAAAGTCTTATGCTTACAAAAAAGCAAGACTTTACCTTTGCTATATCCCCTGTTGTCAAGGCAGTATTTTCAGCTGGAAACACGTAGTTGCATCCTGGTACCTTTGCTATGGTCAGACTGCAGCTACAACTTTAAAGTTAGTTTACAGGAAAGAGCAGCACCTTCTCATTGCCCTGTCTTTGAATACCTGCATATCACAAACTGAACTTTAAATACAAGCAAAGAATCAATGAATCTTGAAAAGAAGACAAGGGAGGTTGCAGCGATAACATTGTTGTGCTAACAGAGAACATTGATTTTTAGATCTTAGTTAGTACTGCTTTAATATACTCTTTTCAGCTTCAAGTCTGTACACTGGAGACTCAATATTGTACTGGGGGGGGAGATTTTATATAAATAAATCAATACATAAAGTTGAGGAAACAATGGCTCTGGGCTTTGGAGTCTACAGAAATAGTGTCTTTGGTTTTACAGACTGCTGAAATCCTGAAGTCTTACTGTACTGAGACACACTCCCTCAGGCAAGTATTACAATCAATAGAGAGCAGGCAATAGGAAGTACAGATCAAACTGCTTACAACAAGACTTCAACTGATCCACAGGGGTATGGCCACTGCCATATGTAGTGGGATTATGGGAGTGCTAACCAACTCATCTCCCTTTGCTTGAATTTTATACTGCAGTTTGGAATGTGCACATGGTAGCTAATCAATCCCACGTGATGCAGTTCAGGCATACTTTCATACTGACGATGGGCCACACTTTTCGCATGAAACAAGGTCACAGGCCAGCAACACATTTTAGCAATGCTAGATATATTAACAATCACAATAAAACTCTTGTCCCCTTCATGAAATTTGTGTTGCTGATTTGTAATGTAATGCTGTTGTACATTCTACTCCTTAATTAACGATATTACACTAAACATGCCTTTCCTCCAGTGCCCTCAACGAAAAGTGAATCCTCCTCTCACCCTGTATTACAGCCTTGGTTTTCAACGTCCATCTTTCTCTATTGAAAGCCATTTTATTCAGCCAACTTGATTACTACTCTACACTGCACTACAGGTGTCTGCAGACTAGAAACACCCTGAAAAGGGGTGTGATGTTGCAATGATGTTTGCAGTCATTCTGAGTGGTTCTTATTACATGTCCCTTGTTTAATACAGTGCTTTCCCCTTCCAGAGTTGCTCTTAACTTCTAGTTGCCTGCCACAGGCACTGTACAAGTGACTTGTGCTTGATCAAAGTGTCTTCATACAGCAGAAATAAGAATTTGTGCTGGCAATGCACAGCTGTGTTCTCAATGGTGCTGGTGCTTACTAATATAAAGATACGTTGGCTGCTCTGTCCTATGTTGCAGATGTCAATGGCAGTCAACTGGAACAGCTCCTGAACATCAAGACAAAGCACCTTGTCACATACTTAACAAATTTGCCTGGGTCTTTAGGTTTTAGGTTTTACTTGTGTGCAGTTAAATTAATGCTGGAAGTTGTTACTTATAGTAGTCACTGGAATGGCCCCATGACCCTCAAGTGCCTATCATCACCATTGCAGCCCTGACCTTTATTAAAGTGATTGGAGCTAAGGAAATAATTCCACAAATGTTACCCATGTTGCACCTCCATTAGCTGCATTTGTCTCAAGTGTGCAGTTTTATTTTTAAATATACACTTTATAGCAGCCATGGTTTTGTTTTAATTTTAAAACACATCTGGTCCTACACAAGGTTAAAGAAAGTTCCCGGTTTGCTTGCCCTCCCTTCAGGAAGTCTGCTACTTCTTTTTTTCTTTGGTCATTTCCCCCCAGTAGTTTATTCTGGGTCATGTTACTGGCTGAAAGGTAATCCGTCAACAGGGGAAGCAGCTGATGGGTTATTACAGGTCAGAATGGATAGGGAGAATTTCAGCAGTCGGATATATGACACTCAGATACACGTCAGTCATGTTTTACGTTTTAAAATCAATCCCCATTATATACGTAATAAATTAATGCACTTAATCTATTTTGGATATTTTCAAAATCATATTTTTTCTGAATTAAAATACTTCTGTTGAAAATATAATACTGTACCAATAAAACCAATAGAGTACATAAACGGAAGCCTACTTATTTAAAAAAATAAAAATAAAAAAAAAAACATTACACTTTCAGCTATGCGTTTTTGGTATATTTTGTGTGTTCCCTGAAAAAGAGACAAGGGTTGGAATGGGCCAGAATGAAATAATCAGATATGCGTCACATGCGTTTAACCGTCACTGAAGTCAAAATGTTATAGGGTTGGCTGTGTGAGTGCTGACTGTATAATGAATACATGCGCCTGGCAGAGAATATCTATGGGACCGTTATCTACAATTATATTAGGTGTTTGTGTTTTTTGATGTGCTTAAGCCCTGTTTAGCCTACTTGATAATATTGATATTAACACTATATGTAGATGAACATGCTAAAAATATCTAGTTCCAATGGGGGTGCTCAGACTCACAATGAAAAAAAAAAAGAAAATACAGCTAGCTCCATTTCATTGATAAACAAATTGCTTTCAAGTTATTAAAAAAAATAAAATAAAATCCCCATTAAAAATAGATGCTGTATATTATTTATTTATTTGTATATATTTTGACTCCTGGTGTTTTTTCTTGCGTTAAGAAGCTACTCTTCAGACCTAATTTCCTGCCATGCACATTTTATTATTTTTAATTTAGAGTACCTAATTATTTTACTCCCTACACAGCTCAGGAGAAGGGAAGGACAGTGGCTTCAATCTCACGACCCAGCTGATTGCCTGATGCCAGCAAGCTACAGGCCTCTATAGGACAAAGCCCAGCCCTGCAGATGTCTGCTTGAACTCACCAGGCACCTGGCCAGTAAGGCCCACTGCCTTACCTGGTGGGCCATTCGGGGAACCCAACACAATGGACGTTTGTAAAACATACTAAAGTGTGTTGAATGCCCCTGCCCATAAATTAGCTTGCAGATAAATGGAGAGGAAAGTCATGAGCTGGGGGGCAGGATAGCTTCTCTCCCCATTAGACAAAGCCAAAAGACAGGTAAATGTCTGGGGAGGGGAAATGTAATGCACAAAGGAGACATAATTGAGGTAAGATCATTGGACATATTGTTTAACAAAGGACGAATAAGATGCTAGCTATTCGATTGACGAGTTAGTCTGGCATTGGAAGCAGTTAAATTATGCTTGATGTTTACATGATTGGACCTAAGGTTAAATTGAGTTCCCTGTCAGAACCATTGCTTTACTTTATTGACAGTAAGAATGATGGCAAATATCATAAAAAAGTGGACAGTAAAAGAAACCAACAACAAGCTCTTTATCTGTTGTGATCTGTAAAGCCCATTGTTTCAAAAAGGAACAAGCACTTTGAAATAACATTCGGATAAAATAATGTTATAGACAGTATTTGAACAACCGCTCAATTCCTTGTGTACCTTAAGGGGTTAATGGCGGGATGCCATCCTGACCTGCTGTACAATTCTAGTGACATAGAGAATACATGTAGGTTGTTCTGGAACAATGTTACCTGATTTGATTGGAATCAGGAACCCACTTCAGTACCAGACATTAGGATTCTCCAGCAAAGCAAGTTAAAACCCAGGTACAGGAAGATTCAGAGAAAGATGATAATAACTTCAATTAAAAAGAGAGTAGAACCTTCTGTTCAATAGCTAAAAGCTGGAACTAAACAAACTCAACATTAGAAAACAATAGCCCGGCTCAGTGCCATACTAAAACACTCTTATAGAAGTACCTCAACCAAATCATCTATCTTGTTTATTAAGTAAAATAAAAACTCCACGGCATAGCTTGAGAAGCTAAGTGAACCGAGTCTGTTGACTTTTAAATCTGATCTTTGTTTGAAAAAGGCTGAGGTCTAATTACTTCCATTCCCTGCGCACCAACAAACATGTACAAGGTGTAATCCATTGAGAGTTGGGTGTGAAAGTATGAAGGGAGGTTATATTTCGCTAACAAAAGCTAAGCAATAAAATCCATATCTCTAATGATCTCTGTCTCTGTTAGTGGGTTGTGCATTTCCTCCAGGGAGGAAGGGAATATATATATATATATATATATATATATATATATATATATATATATATATATATATATATATATATATGTGTGTGTGTGTGTGTGTGTGTGTGTGTGTGTGTGTGTGTGTGTGTGTGTGTGTGTGTGTGTGTGCGCGTGTGCGCGCGTACAGAAACAAAAAGGCACTCACACTGTCTAACAGGAACCGTCTATTCATTTATCATTAGGCACCCAGGGTCTCGCCTCCCTAGTTCATAAAAGAAGTAGGCATGCTGGGAGTTTAGTAATAGTTCACCGCAGTGCTGTTAGGTTAACAATCCTACATTACATGTTCAAGCATTTCTAGGGGTCATATTTCTTTCTCTATAAACTATGACATGTTATGGCTTTTTGTGTGTCTATTTTTTTACTTATTTAACGACTTCACTGCCAAGTCCCAAGATTCAATGTAAGATTCAATTTATGGTAAAGGAATACTGCAGCTACCATTCTCAGTTCTAACCGAGGAGTTTAAGTGCGCCAAAGTCCGACTGGAAATGACATTAGCAGATTCGCGTGACAAATGAGTAAGGTAGGCAGCACCTGTGTTGAAAACTGGAAAAAAATGGACTGCAAAGAAAGCTGTGGAAGATGCTAAGGCTGCCCTTTGAATCGGAGATATTATGGGGCAAGTTCAGCATGGAAAAGGAGGTTTTGGTGTCTCAGTTCAGCTCCTCCTGCATGGCACAAGGCAACCCCGGCTCAATGGAGGAAGCTGGTAGTCAATGAGGTGCGAAAGCAGGAGGAGAGGATCAGGTGTGTAAAAGCCGTTTCCCAGGCCAAGCAGGGAGAATGGATGAGATGGGAAAATGTGGAACAATGCAAGATCGGCTGGCAAGACCTATGGACAATGGAACAGAGCAGGATCAGTTTCCTCATCAGATCAGCATATGATGTTCTCCCATCACCACAGAACCTAAACCTCTGGGTGGGTGAGGATCCCTCATGTCCTTTGTGTTCATTACCTACAACATTAAGGCACATTTTGACTGGATGTAAGGTGGGTCTTAGCCAAGGACGGTTTATTTGGCGCCATAACCAGGTGTGGCAATGTTTGGCCTTAGCATTGGAAGACAAGCGTAACCTGACCAATAAGTAGCCACCAGTTCCATCAAAGCATTACACACAAAAGACAATATTCCTCCATTCAGAAGAGCAACCACCAAGAAAAGGTGTTAAAATCAAGTCTCGCTCAGGACAACTGGAAGCTGCTAGAGACTGGAAGATGCTGGCAGATGTTGGTCAACGGCTTTTTTTTCCACCTGAGATTGCAACCACTAACCTTCGACCAGACATTGTCTTATGGTCTGGATCAGCAAGCCTTGTTCATCTGGTAGAGTTAACAGTGCCATGGGAAGATGCTGTGGATGAGGCTTATGAGAGGAAGAAACTTCGGTATGCTCAACTAGCTGCTGAAGCGGAACAGTGAGGATGGAGAGTCCTAGTTTACCCAGTGGAGGTGGGTTGTCGAGGATTTGTGGCACACTCTACAACCCGGTTTCTCAGAGACGTCGCGTTTAGTGGCCAAGAGTTGCGTCACACAGTGAAGAACTTATCTGAAGCAGCAGAAAGGAGCTGTGGTTGAGATGGAAAGATTCTGGATGGGGAACTCAAACACAATAGAAAGAAAGCAATGCTGATGTACAGGTAAGTAAGCTGGGCTGAGCTGAGTGGGGGATGGAGGGGGGTGATGCTGGGATGCCAGAATCACTGTTGAATCCTCTTGAGGTGTTGTGGGCTAGTCAACGAAACACTGAGGGTGGAAGGTGCTCACTTGAAGACCCCTGCTTAGCTCAATCCAGACTGTAGTCATGCTGAAGCGCTGGGAAGACCACACTGGGTTGATCCCCGGAGCCAGCATCGCAGCCAGTGTGCTGATACGCTGGGGAGGCAAAATGAGCTTTTCCCTGCAGCCAGCATTACACTTCAGCAATCAACAGCAGACAGAAGGATATCTACATCATCAGATGGAAAACAACTCAAATGGATGGAGATGCAGATGGATCACATTAGTTTACTGCAAAACTACATCTTAGTTGGTGCTTATCTTGGCGAGAGCCGAGTTCAAATCATTATGAAGTTCAACATCTACTCTCATGTAATGGAAATCAGTGTTGGTTGATTCCTGGCCTCAGTGTGCAGCATAAAGGTTGCTATCCACTAGACATGCTGCGGCAAGCGAAACTATGCAGCGATTCAACAAAATGGAACCTATACTTTTAAAAAGTATCTTTCACACCACAGGCAATGTGAGGGTGGCGCTGGAGTGACGGAAAATAAATAGGATTGAATTCAACTAGATCATTGACCAATCAAAGAACAGCTTCAATGCACGTGGTCCAGCAGGGGGAAGCAGTATCCAAAATGATGGAGGAAACAATAATACTTGCCGTTGAAAAAATGCCCAGAGAGCTTTATGACAATGGTCATCACCATTATAGAGACACAGGTTTCAAAGACACTGTATGGGAGTCCATTTCGAAGGAACTGGATAAGCCTGTTGTGTATGATTTATTGCCATTTGTGTTGAAATGCCATCAGAGAAGATACTCAATTTCCTCATCATGTTGATGAATATGTACCAGTCTTGATCATAGTTTTGTCAATAGCAATTTTTAACAGTTGTATAGATCTGGCAGTTTTCAATCTTGTCACATTGTGTCTGTATCGCCTCTGTGTGTACGGTCGTGTCGCTGTGGAAGTATCTTGTTGCCAATTAAAAAATTGTATTGTGTCTGGTGTGTGACAGCCTTTAGACTAGAGTCTGAATAAGCATATACATGTAGAAAGTGGATTAAACTATTTGGGTGATGTAAAAAACTGAAGTTTGTCATTATCAACTTATGATTTTATTTCAAGTTGCAAATAATCTAATTTTAAATTAACCCATGTTGATGTTGTCTTTTTCTTTTATTGATTTGACATGCCATTTTAATAATATAGGTCAGATGAATCACTGTCAAAAAGTTACTGGAGTAAAACTATTTACACTGAAATATGTTTTGTTTTTTGTAATTAATATTCACAAAAAATATATGTATCTAAATATATGAAAGTCTCATTGTGTAGATAAATCATTTGCACTTGTAACCTGAAGAAACAAAACTCCATTGGTTGATGTTGGTAATAGTTTATGATGAGGTTCTGTAATGCACAGATGAGGCCGCACTTAGAATACTGTGCCCAGTTCTGGGCACCTCAGCACCAAAGGGACATTGCAGTCCTGGAGAGAGTCCAGTGAAGAACCAGACTAATCTCAGCATGGCTTAAAGGAATAATCGATGCAGATAAGCTGAAAGAACTAAATCTATGGTCTTATGCTGAGATTTTACTTTTAAGCATTAATGTCACTAAATGGCCAAATTCAATGATCTACAGGTAACGACCACTGCAGAGCTGTTTTAAATGTATGTTGTCGTTTGAAGTGAATTTCAAGATTCTAAGTCTGGTTAGTTTTTACCTGCAGGATAAGGACTGCTCTATTCAGAGGACTGTGTAGTTTATAACAACAATATTATAAATGTGTGTTCTTCACTTAATCAGATTGCTGTGTTGTACATGTCAGTACCTACTAAATTAACATTACTGATATGGGTTTCAAACATACCAGGAGGGAAAAACAATGGCACTTTTACAATGGAGTCTGGTGAAGGCTAACTGCACTTAATTAGACTGTAATTACTAACCCCCACACTACATCAACAGATTCAAAGTACAATGTGTATTCTAAGTAATCAAATTGGCTCAGATGTTGTTATTTGTTGTCTAGTCAATAGTACATTGGAAAATGGTCTTGAGGGGTGCGGGTGGGGTGTCATTCAAACCTCAATATTCTACCAGGAATGCACTCCCCACCCCCACTAACAAAAGTATGCTTGCCCTTCGATAACAGTCACTCCAGTGGAAATGGTACCTTTCCTTCATACATTAGCTTTGTTCATGTTAGGGAGTATTAGACTATGTTTCATTAGTATCTCAAGGACAATACATTTAATGAATCTCTATGTGACATTGAAAAAGGAAATGCTTTGCTTCTGTTTGTGAGCTGCATGTTCTGCAAGTACCCAGCATGCTGTGCCATTGGGCTCTCACATTGCAATATGACATTACAGCGCATTAGAAACCAAGAGCTCTTTAGAAAAGTCTGCAGCAAAATGCTTCTTTCGTTCCTATAACCTGTGTGGACTCTTTTTAGCAAACCAGCCTATTTAATGTCATTTCTTTCTCATGAATTCAGCTGTTGTCAAGCGCTGAATCAGATTATCTAAATGTTTTTGCTGAGACTATGTAGGGATCCAGCGCTTTTTAATAGGTCATTAAACCCTATGGGGCGAGATGCTATTTTAACAACTCCAGTGAGAGAGATAGCAGACCACCCACATTTCACGGGTCAGACCTGCAAATTGACATTCAAACCTGCAGACCCATGACAGTCATTGTACAGCCCGCACATTAAATTTATATGTAAGATCACTGCTTGGGTAAAACTGAAGTTTGTCATTATCAACATAGGATTGTATCTACACTCCATTGATTGATGGGTTCTGAAATTCAATTTGAAGCTACTTACTCTTTATTTAAATGCACACACTTTCATTTTACGCACATCAGAATAAAAAGAGTGCGCTGGCAACCAGTGTGTATATTTGCTGTGTCTGTCAGTACCTGCCCTGTATTCACTCAGTAATCCTTGAGTGTTTGGTAAAGCCCTGTGTAAGGAAGTGTGGGTTTGTTGTTGTTGTGTTGGTTTTTTCATAATATGCAGAGGAGGCTATATTTCTGGAGTTTTGTTCTGCCATGGTACACTGTAATGAAAGCCTTGTCATTTAGAGTAATATATTAGGACTGGCGAAGACTCCCTAGGCTGTTTGAGTTCCATACTGATTTCCAGAGATGCTGTGTTTGGCTGCATTTCAATTGTTGTCTTGTTTTTTGTTTTTGTTTTGTTTTGTTTTTTAAGCACAGTCTCATTTAATTCAGTCTATTCAGCGAGCTGTGGTGTGTGCACTAGTGTGAGTAGACCTTTATTTGAAATCAATTGCAGTTTAAGCCAAGGTGCAGGAACCCCTGCAGGTTTATAGTGCTCAGAGAAAGCTTGCAAGGGAAAGAGAAAGATTGGCAAATACTGCAAACAACTAGAACAATACAGCCTTCAGGCAGATAGGTATTCCTGTATAGAATAAGCATGCATGTATTGCTCTGTGTATGAAGTCTTGAATTCATAATGCTTTAGCTCATAGCCTATTCAAGTATAGCTAACACAACCAGTTACCTGTGTTGCACTTCCATAAGCTACACAGATCTCCAGCATGTATTTGGAAAGCATCTTAATTTTAAAACATGATGTCTGGTACTACCTTAGGTTAAAGAAAGCTCTCAGTTTTTATGTCGTATTCTCAGGAAATGTGTTAAACTTGCACTGGTTATTTCACCTCAGTAATGTCTTCTGGGTCAGGTGAAGCTGAGGGAACACAAAGCCACTTTGCAGCTTGAAACTTGGTTCAGGAAACTAGGTTTCAGGCCACTGCATGACACACCAAGGGAGATCGTAGGGTTTGATAAAGCTGCCTCAAACTAGGTCAATGGGGAAAGCTGTTGGTTGTAAATGAAGCAGTTGAAGGGAACACTTTTTGAAAGCATTGCTTCCAGAGATATGTTTCTTTAACCTACAGTAGTGTAGTACAGTAGTCTCCCGCTAAGGGAACACCCCCTGGGAAGCAAGTGAAGTGTTCTTAAAGCCGAAGTGTTCTCTAAGCCACCAGACACAATATGAATCAATAAATAAATACATGTGTATTACTTGTCAAGACGGGCATGCATCAACATATGAAATGAACTGAATAAGTAAAAGCAAAACAATAGGCAAGTGTATGTTAAACTATAATAATAAAGTAAAAGAAAAACTAAAGTAATAAAAACGAAAGCAAAACAACACGGTCAAAAACCTTAAATCACTGTGTACTATGAACGTATAACTTCACGTTAATTAACTAACTGTCAAACCGAACCAAATAGCACCCTTACACACGTTACAAAATGCAGCAGCAATATACAAGACACAACTCACCAGAACGGGAAACATTAAATTGCTCGGCGACTTGTGTCTGATTAGGGTTTTTTTCAAAAGCTCGAACAATTTCCAGCTTTGTGTAGCAAGAGAAACAGAGGCGCATTTTACTGTTTGTTTACGTGCCATTTTGTAGCAACGAGGTGGACTCGTGGAAATCAGAACACAAAACAATTCAATGATATCACGGACATTCTGGGAAGATTTAATAAACCAATCAGTGTGCCTCAAGATACTCTAGCAATGACAAGCCCCTTTTTTACAAAACAGTCCTGTATCCGTTGTGAACGAATCACTGTCGGTGCCAAGAAGGTGTTCTTTTAAGCGAAGTTCCAGTTCCTTTAGCAAGAGCATTTACAATGGGATAAATCTGTTTCACCACAAGGGTGTTCCCTTAGGCGCAGTTTTCTCTTAAGAGGTGTTCCTATACATGGAGACTACTGTACCAGATATCATGTTTTCAAATAAAAATGCATGATAAATGTAAAATTTCTGGAATTAGTTTGTCAGCTACAGTTACTTTAAGGTAAAACACCATTAATTTCATATTTTTATGAAATAATAAGAACATGATTATTTTTAGACTGTAGGACCCTGATATTCTTGTACAAGAAAGACACTATGTAAAGCAAATTGGTACAGCATGGTTGAAATCCCCATTCCCTCTACTCCTCCCCTAGGCTCTGTTTCCCTGGCACCAAAGACTGCTTCAGATCACAACCTATTATCAGCCCGGCCCCAGCACCTGTCTCATTAGACCAGGCAAATTGTTCAGCTTACCAGGGGCAGGATTTTAATAAGAGGGGAAGGGTAATAAGAATTAGCATTGAGTTTACAACTGAGCATTCACAGGTCCTCTTGTGAATATGAAATTGATAAACAGGTGCAACTAGAATGTGTACATACAGATCTCCCTCCAGCAATTAGCCAGTTTCCTTGAGTCATTTGTTATGTGCATATTGAAGACTAGGATAATGAGTGTGGAATATAGTATTGGAGAAGAACATTGTTCTGCACACAGTGGTTTGCACAGACCACTATGATAAAGGGCTCCCTCTCTATTTCGCAATGTGATGTCCACATTAAAAAACACAAAAGACTGAAAACAGTGAATGAGTGAAATGCAGGACTTGATCAAATTGCTGTCAACATGGCTTAACCTTAAATTACCCAACATCGTACTATATCCATAAGTAACCTGTCTCCACATTAGAAGTGGATCTGTAATATACAACAGCTGCATAGTTTGGATTTAAGTCAGTTTCAGACAAATGGTAACGTAGGCAGAACCCTTACAATAGTTTACTGCAGTATTTTTACACAGTAATTTTGCATTTTTTTTCCCATGCTGTTGTTGTTGTATGTTATATGATGCATTTACCATAGTTTACCTTGGTTTGCAATATTTATATTAATATGCTTTTCCATACCTTGCTGTTCTTTAAAAGGCTTGCCTGTGCTTTACAATGTGTTTTCTATATTTTATTATAAGTTGCTATGCTTTTATTGTGGGAAACTTTTATAAGGGAAGATCTATTCGACTTTGATGTCTGACAGTGGGTACTTGGTTGGCAGATGCTTTTGCATATCAGCAACAAAGTTGTGTCTGTAGTAGAACATTCACAAACATTTTTATCTTTAAATCTTTCTGCACGATACAGTATATGTAAGTACACAATTGTATCAAAAAAGGGTTAGGGTAGGGGAGTTAGGGATAAGGTTAAAGGGGTTAGGGTTAGGGTTAGGTTTAGAGTTAGGGTTAATCATGCAAAAACATTTACACATTAAGTACATTGTAACTATGCATAATAGCATTGTAAGTACACATGTGTTTACTAAGTAACTACTATGTAAATACACAGTAATTAGAGACACAATGTAAAGTGTTGCCATATTGAATGTGGATCACCTCATAGCACAGTTACACTAGAGAGCTATCCAAGTCCCTTTAGTTGTAAACACACCACAACAGAGAACAATATGCAAACTTTGGCATATAGTACAGAAACTCCATCTAAAAATATTTAATGATATGTTTTAGGTAAACGTTTTGTTAAACTTTGGTTTTGACTATGAAACTGTATATACCTGCCAATTAATTAAGCTAACAAATACTGCTTTTGAAAACATATATTTTCTTAAGTGCATCAAATCTGTCAGTAATAAAACTAACATTAAACATACATTTCATCCCATTGCAACTGTTCTATCAACCCAAAATCCAGGTCTGTCGTTGCTATACACTAAGACAAGCAAGGTGTATTGACGCAACAAAAATTCTGTAATTGCAAAATATATTACCCCACTTCCACCTCTTGATATGCAAACTAAAGGTTTATTTGGGGATGTTTTGATGTTAATTTCCAGTCTGGTGCCGGATCGACCAGGATTGAGTAATTGATGTACCATTAATTAAATACATTGGGAGAGTATTTATTTTGAAGATTGAAAACACAAGTGCTTCAAGGACATTTTAATTATTTTCTACCCATCACTAGTCTCCTAGCAACAAACCACACATCCACAAGCTGTATTCTTTCAAATTTACCACAATACGTGTGTATCAAAATCGATGACAAAAGACAGGATTGCCCGAGTACAGAAACAAGAACGGTTACTGGCCAATCTTGAATCATCCATGACATATAGGCAGCCATTTTCAAACCGGGAGTCTTTGTCTTAGAGATGTTAAGTAATAAAGAGTTCTCTGCCTACTCAGAGGAAGAGAGGCTTTGTTTTTTTTTTTTTTAAAAGAAACTGTAGTTAACAAAGTAATTCCATAAAAGTTACCTGCTGGGCACTTCTAATCATTGTATAGGTCTTACATGTGCAGTTCTGCAAGCAATTAAAACACATCTGGCACTGCACTGGGTTGATGAAATCTTTCAGATAGGGCTGGACTTCTTTGGTCAATTTACATGGAGGTCCCCATGCCTTCAACAGCTTGTACCAGACCAGTGCATGTATGCTTGATATGTGTGTCTTTCAAAACTCTACATTTTAGACCTACTCCAAATTATAATGAGCCAAATTTTCTTAAAGAAAAGAACAGCTATTAATAACTTTCCTCTCCCTCCTACACATGCTGTAGTGGAGTGCTGCTTCCCCTAGCAGATCAATAAGCATTAGGCGCTGTTGTTTCTTATTAGGTTTAGAATTGGTCACAATCTATGAGAATTTGAGTCATTGTCAACATGCACACCCATCACTGATTACCGACTAATTGAAATTCCACACCTAAAGGTTTTTATGCAGGTAGGTATATAAAAGATAGCAATGACAAATCTTGAGGTGTTCTGATGCATTTGCACACGACTATACAGGATGTAAATAATATACTTGTTGTAAAAATGTTGTACTTGACTCTGCAGTGTTAATAAATGACACTGTACTGCATCCTGTGCTGACAGTAAACATAAACATCTATACAACTGTGAGCGCGCCATATATATATATATATATATATATATATATATTAGAGAGAGAGAGAGAGAGAGAGAGAGAGAGAGAGAGAGAGAGAGAGAGAGAAAGAGAGACTTCATGACTACAGAGCTTGCTCTTCAGTTGAACATCTTCAGTTCATCTTTGAGCCATATGGTTTGTGGTTTGTGTCCAGCCCTTGCCTTTCATTCAATTCAATAGGCTGAGATGCCATTGCAAATCACCAGGGATATCATCAGGGAGGGGACATGAACCGGTGACCCCTCAAACCGCAAGAATGCATCTTAACCGCTATGCAAAAGAGCCGGGCTCCACGTCTGCATCTCATCTCATCTCATCTCATCTCAATCACCGGAGACAGAAGCTTTTAACCTCACCTCATCTCACTGACAGGGAACAGAAACACTTCTGGCATATTTCTTTCCGCTCAGGCACAAGCACTACTTTCCAAAGTACACAAGGTGGTGTAAGCACAGATTTCACAGTGATTATGCTAATGGACAGACACACCGAGGAGCCTGTAGAAGAAAGCGCTCACTGTCTTCTGGCTAATTGCATTCATCTTAAAGAAAAGTAAAACTCAAGAAAAAAGTTATTTAGAGTCACTTCTACTGTGCATTTAAACTGATTGCAAAGTGCAAAGCAGCTACTGTATGCAAACAGAATACAGAATCAGACTGCTATTCAGCTGCCTCTGTATTTTAAAAATAACACGCATTTAACACAGCTGTAAAAGACTAGACAGCAAGCTGAGCTGTTTCTAAATCTTTAAACTGCTCTCTTGCAAATTAAGTAGTGGATATATTAAAGGATTTAAACTGTTTTTACAAAAAACTGTATTTACAAAATAAAAGTCTACTCATTTCCATTGGTATTGGTTGTTGAAATGAATACAAATCTGTAGAATCTGTTAACCGGCAGTGAGGCCTGGATTCATTCTAAATTATGGTACTGCCATAAGAATTAATATATTACTTTTGATTTGATTCTGACATGAGTCTTAATGTAAGAATAAGTACATTAAAATAAGCTACAATATTTTAATGACTGTAATGTTTTTATGAATTTTAACCCTGGTTTCTACCCAGTTTGAGATTCAACAATTTGAAAGTGCACCCCTGCAATTCCCTTACTGGCCAGAAGCACTGAAGATGGATATGTGACCTCCGCTCCTCATCTTATTTCATCTAAACCTAAGAAACCAAGCAACTTAACTCCCGAGCTGAAGAAGGTCCAGTCTGGACTGCTCTGACCAGTAGGGGGTGCTGACGCATCAGCCAATATCAGTCAATATGTCAAGACCATTTTCTGTTTTTATTTATTTTTGTCCAAAACGTGGCTTTCGTGTTGATGTCCAAGTGTGATGTCATAGATATATCACACATAACTTAAATGGCAACTTCTGGTGTTGGGTTGTCTAAGGTGTGGCTGGGGAACTCAATTTATGCATTTTATTTTAATCCCTGAAAAACACAGATTTCTATCAGAGAATTATTTGTTTTAATAGCGAGGCTAATGCCCCCTGTGGTTCCCAGCTGTGGTTCCCAGCTGAGTCCCGACCTGCACTCCAAGTGCACTGCAAAAAAAAAATTGCAGTGTTAATCAAGGCAATCGTCATCATTTAAAGAGTAAATTACTCACTGGCTTCAAAAGTCTATTCTTCGGTAAGTGGAACATTTGCATATCAGAACTTTTTTTAATTTTTTTAACTAATACATGCCTGATAGTATATATATTAAAAAAAATTCATTCCTATGTTAACTGAATGGAATACTGAATACTAATATATACATATCATCTGAAAACTATACAGTGTAAAGCTATAGCTGAGGGAACACTACGCTACTTTTTCAGGAACAGTGGCTTCAACTCTGCTGTATCAAACCCCACCTCCCCTGGTGTGCCATGCAGTGGCCTGAAACCTAGTCTCCTGAAACCAAGTTCCCAGCCACAAAGTGTCTTCGTGTTCCCTCAGCTTGAGTTTCAGGCAGGAAACTCTAAACACTCTCTGCAACCATCACCATAAGTCAGGCAGTCATTGCATTAAGGGGTACCTCCCACATTCATGTCAGCCTTCATTGGTGACAGCTCCCTGTCGTTTTCAAGTCAGGTACTAAACCTCTCTTTCTTCCATTTCATTTTCACATGAAGGGGGCTGGCAGTTACATTGCCTCCCTGCCTGTACTTCAGTGCAGAAAGACATTGATTAGAAAGACAGAAGTGTCTCAAAAGTCAAGGCCAAGCGCCAAATCGAAGCAAATCAAAACACAGTGGTACATGCTAATGTAAACAGTTTTTAGTGTGTACATTTAATGTGTACATTTTTGTGAGCGATATAACCCTAATCCTAACCCTAACTCTAAACCTAATCCTAACCCTTTTCTGATACGATTGTGTACTTGCATATATCATGCAAAAACAGTTCACTGTCGCTATGCATAATAACATTGTAATTATATGTAAGTGCACATGTATTTACTAAGTAACTAACATGTAAATACACAGTAATTAGAGACACTTCATGTAAAGTGTTACTGTGTTTTCAATGTCGATTTAATTTCATCACCTTACAACGTTGACTAGAAGCTAGGGTTGAAGTATCTGCAGGGAACGTTGGATAAATATTCTTCAATAACAGCTTCAAATAAATAATCATTCAAAAATCGAATTCACCTTTGCCATAATGTTGCATTATTCACAAAGAAGAGTGTGAGACCCTTGAAATTATGACAATATATCTCATGTTTACTGGAATCATTTTGCTATCACCATGCCGTTCTCTAGCAGTATTTATGGGACCTGTCAGAGTACATGTGCTGCAATCACTATTCATAAATCTTATCACTTACTTCACAAATAGATTATATTGTACACATAGCCGATGTCTCCTGCCTAATGTCAACCAGAATATCCTTCTATTTCCTTTATCTTTTTTGTTATTTACAAAGGTGTGATTTAGTAGATTAGATTGTCGCTTGTATGAGGGGCTGTGCTGTGTTCGTTGATAAAGACTTTGTATTCACAGCTGGAGTTGAAACAGATGTGTTTTCTGAAGTCTTCGCAGTGGCTCACCAAGGAGAAGTCACTTATACAAAGAAAACACTGAACTGAACACTGTTTCAGTCTTTTAAAGGGAAAATGATTATTGTTGTTTTGAAAAGGAGATAGTGTCATGATCATTCCCTATATCAGACCTATAAGTCTCAAATGTGCAGTTTTGAAAGAAACACATTGTAGTAAACATGTGTTTTAATTTTTAAAACATGATATCTGCTACTGCACAAGGCAAAAAAAAAAAAAAAAAAAAAAATCAGTAGATAATTGCAAACCAATCTTGTGTTACGCTATAGTGTTGCACTTCCTGGTGAAGTTGTCCTCGCCCCTTCAGCAGATTCTTTCCTGTCATTAACCAATCAGCTGCTACCCCTATTGATTGACAAGATTTCTGCCAGCAACATGCTGTTTCCATGCAGACACAGGCAAAATGACTTGGGATGTGTTACAGATTTCCTGAGAATACGTTACATAATCTGAGTAGTTTCCTTAACCAAATGTAGTACAGGACCATCATGTTTCACAAAGAAAATATTTGATATTATGTGTTTCTTTCTTTCATAGTTACTATTACTTTAATATTAATAAATGCATTCCATTTTTGATAATAGCATGCAAATAGGTAATTAGGTGACAGCCAAGGGATGTCCACACTCCCTAAATGAATGGCCATTTGCTTTCAATCAGGTTTTTGAAACCTGGTGAGCATGCATTGTTAAGATAATGTAAATAGGGCTTCACGGGTATTATGTTAGGAGTAGTTTGTGTACATTGGAAGGCAAAGCAACACCTTTGTGAGTTACCAACTCTTCTAATGAGATAATAAAATGAACACACGACTAGCACCTAAAACCAGAAATACAAGGTAAACAAACACAAGATACTGTCGCAGACAAAAGCATTGGCATGCTCTTCTTATTATACCATAATTCAAGTAGATTAAGGACAAGCATTTGTTACATTTTAAATAAGTCCATTCAAAACATAGAGCATTCTCACATGAAGTCATTTAGAGATATCTTGAAATGACTTCCTGTTCATTTAGAGCTATCTCTAAATGATTTAGAAATACGTAGCTCTAAATAAACTGGACGTCATTTCTAGATATCTTAAAATTAATTAGAGATATCTCTAAATGAATGGGAAGTTATTTTTCAAGGTATCTCTAAATGACAGTTTGGCATACCATGCTAGCAAAACATTATTTAAAGATATCTGTAAATCAACTTGAGATACCTTTATTCCATTTTTAGATATCTCAAAATGACATTGCGATATCTTCAAAAGGGTTTATTTAGAGATATATCATATTCATTTAAAGATATCTGCAAATGATTTACAGATATCTCTAAATATTTCAAGATATCTTAAAATGCAATTTGAGTTACCTCAAAATGATCATATGACTTGCCATAAAATCTGGGCCCATTCTGTCTTGCATATTTCCTTCAGCTCGGGCAGATTGGATACACAATTCTTGACTACAGTTTTTAATCAGATCAGCCCAAATCATTTGTATTGGATTGAGATCTGGGGCCCGATATTCTAAAGGTTTGCGCACCGCGCAGAGGGGTATGCGCGTCGTAAATGGCCGTTGTGCCGAAATTGTGCCAAGTTGCCATATTCGAAACGTCCTTTTGTGCGTCACAATCCATTCTGCACTGTGCAGAAATAAAATGTATGCATCGCGTAATATGGGGGGAGTGGCCGACAATATGCATGATCCTGGTATATTCGAAGGTATACTCCAAGCACAAAACCAGATTTGTGAGGCGCAGAATAAGGACTGCGCACACTACCATTCCAGCACTGACTACAAACAGGCAACAATGGGAAACGTGGGTAGCATGCAGCGTGTCTGTTGACATGTGGATGTGAATGATGCAAGGCACACCCAGCAACAGCAACCCCGACATAGATGAAGATATGCTGAAAGGGTGCTGGTCTCAGCACACACGAGGAGCTCAGCAATGAGGAAATCATGTCCAGGTATCATCTCGACTCATCTATGCAACATGCTGCATGATGACCTGGCCAGAACAAACCTGCGCAGTCATGCCTTAGCAACTGATAGTGTCTGTCTGTATGTGTATCCTGGCTACCGGGATACAGTGGGGATCACCCAGTCAGCCATGTCCGCCACCTTGAGCTGTTTATAACCGCGTTGCTGCGACGTGCTGAGGAACATATTAAATTCCCCAGTACCAGAGCAAGCAGTGAGGAGATTCGGGATACCAGTATTCCAAAAATGTGATACCGAATACCCACTTAGTATTAGGATACTATCAGTATAATAACCCTTCTAGACACCTCACTGAGAAAACCTTTTTTTGTTTTTCTAGACACACGAGTCGTCATTTTATAATCTATAATTTATTAGACGATGGCTTGTGTGCCCAACAAAGCCTTTGCAAAAAAAAAAAAAAATATATATATATATATATATATATATATATATATATATATATATATATATATATATATATATATATATATATAATATTATTATCCTTGTGGTCACATTGAGATTAAAACCTCTTTTACTAATGAGACCTAGCCAAGCAGGTAGCAGCAAGTCAATCGGACAACAAGAACAGATACACAATAAAATGCAATTAAGAAACAGGCAAATCACATTTAAAACAATAATCAAAATACACAAAAATATTCAACTATTTAAAACAATTACAACTCTCAGCCACAAAATCATGCAGTTTACTCATCATCATGATCCTTTACCAGCCTCAGTACGCACATTTGAGATTTTAAAATGCAAAAAAGAATGAGATCTGAGGCTATGGTTACTATGGGAAGCTATAAGGTATTCATTTAAATAAGTATATTTATATAATTTATATTGAATAGCCTTATATACCAGAATATACCAGTGCTTCAACCTGCATAAAGCCAAAGAAGTCCAGCCTACCAAATTATATAATATGCAATGATGAGTATAAAATCTTGTATTTGTATTGTACCTCAATGCTGCATGATATAGCGAGTTTACCTAAAGTTGATGGTGATGCAAATCTATATACTGCATCACCATAGTCAATTTGCAGCAAAAACATACAAGCAATAAGCCTCTTTTTTTGTTTCCATAACATATATAACATGTTCATATCATAGTGACATTTATTGCGTATTCCCATGTCCAACAGACGAGTGTGGAAACATGCACTCACCTCTGTCCAGCACACTGCCTTCCTTCTGTTCCTTTAATACGGTCCTATTAGCATATGGTAATGCATCGGTAATAGAAACATGAGATTCAAATGTATTCTAGCTGGACATTCAATATGCACATAGCGCAATCAAATTTGAATAGGACGAAAGCCCTAATTCGTCTGAATATACCAATATCTGCGTGATAATTACGATGCGCTAGTTCAAATAACTGTTCACCGGGGGCTCAAATAGTGTCAGAGTAACAGTCCACTCTGGATTTGGGTACAATGGTACAAACGTACAACAGTACAGATGTACAGTACAGATGTACAGTACTAGTACAGACTAGTACTATCATTCAACATTCTCGCTTGGCTGTTGTGTGCAGTTGCTATATTGGTAGTGAATGCTCAGACGGTTTTGCGAGGCACAAACAGATTTGCGAATTGTTCAAAAAACTGTTATATTCCAATGTCTCGCAACAGCTTTGTGCCATTTTGGAATATCAGCTTTGTGCCAAAGCACTATTTTTTTACGAGGCACAAATTTAACGACGGGTGCGAAAATCGAAGATCGGGCCCCTGGTGATTGCGGAAGCCATTCCAGAACTTTTATCTTAACTTTCTTTAAGAATTCCAGAGTTGACTTAGCCATATGCTTTGGGTCGTTGTCGTGTTGGAAGATAAATTGTCTGCCAATCAGCCTGTAAGCAGATGGGATCCTTGTACTTTGTAGAATATTTGGATAATGCATTGATTTCATCTTCAATCACATGAATGTCTCCAGTCCCTGAAATGTTTAAACCCCCTCATACCAACTCGAACCACCTCCGTGTTTAACTGTAGGTACAAGATTTTCTTTACTGAAGGCTTTCCCTTTTATCTCCAAACATAGTATGGACAGAATTTTGTGGAAGAATGCTTCAGATTCTTGTTTATATTTCTTGGCACATTTTAGATGGTTTGTTTCATGAATTTTCTTTAAACGTGGTTTGCAACAACGTCTGCGTGCGTACAGCTCTTCTGTGTTTATTCAGAAGCCTGATGCTTATAAATCTTTCTTTAAGTCCTTGGGTGTTAATCTTGGATTTTTTTTTTTTTTTTTTTTTTTTTTTTTTTTTTTTTAGCTGTCTGTAATTTTATTTGGATGTCCACTTCTTTCAAGCTTTTCAGTTGAATTTGTTTTATGGTGCTTTTCTCAAACATGAATCCAATCTGTGTTGCCTAAATTATCTCTTTTTTTGGCTATTGACTTTATAATGCAGCTTACTTACCATGTAATATGAACATTTCAACCAAGGAAATATATATATATATATAAAATCTCTTTTTGTAAAACATTTTGCAGACTTTACATGTGAAGTTGCCAATACTTTTGCTTGTGAATAAATACTTTGATTCAAGTGAAAAATTTTCACAAAAATAAAATTGTTTAAAAGGTATTATTTCCATTATTCTTATTTTTTATTTTAGCTTTTTTTATTATATATCTATATAATATATAATATATATATATTATATATATATATATATATATATATATATATATATGAAAAAAACAAAAAAGCACTTAAGCAGACTTAATTTGATACAGAGGAATACCCTTTTTTATGCACTCAGTTTTCCACAGGTTATTAATCACCTTTACATCACAAACCTTCTACTGACAATTAGAACAATCAAAAACAACTGACAATAATAAAAAGAAATTAGGTACAGATAACAGAAATTTAAACACCCAAACTCTACCTCAACACACAACTGTTCATACCACTGGATGCTAGCATGAACAAATATTTGAAACTGTTAAGTGCTTTTGTTGTTTTTTTTAAAGATTGCTTGTTAAACTACCAGAAATTGTGTATTTTGGTCTTTGTTATATTCATTAGTTGCTAATGTTCACTAAATGCTTGTATTCTTGAATTATCATGTTGTTGATGCTGAATCTTTTAAGGACCGACCTGGCACATTTTTGAGATCTGGACAAGCACAGATGGGCTGAATGGCCTCCTCTCGTTCGTCATTTTCTTATGTTCTTGTGTTTTCTTATGTTCTTATATAAAACAGGCAAAATAATTAATATTCTGAGAATGATTTATACAATCTTCATTTAAACCTTTGCAATGTGACGCAGACAATATATACAATAAGAAAAGTCAAACACACTCTTCAAATAAATGTTGAGCAAAAAACAAAACAATGGAGGAAGTTCTATATGTACAGGGGACCTGGGAGGCAGGGTGAAGCCAGTTAATAATATCGTTTCAGGTGGCAGTGTAGTGTGACAGTTTATGTTTCCCCTCATTGTGTTCCCCACTGTCTCCCTCTCCCCACCCTCTGTCTTTCTGCCTCTCTGCTAATTTGTACAGCCTATTTGACACACTATAACCCTAATATTAAACAATGTAACCAGCTGAACTTGTAGTACATGCACCACAGGACAACTGAAATGAATGGTGCTCGCCAGCAGCCAATAACATTCATCTATTGAGATTCACTGACTGTGCAGCAGCACTGAGGGAAGCATGCTTCTCTCGCACTCTTGCTTTCCCTCTGCCTTCCTCATTTTAAATCACTTTCATTCATTACAAGCCTCACAGATCGGCACAGGCAAATGGGTTCCAAGGAAAGAGGTCATTATCCCACAGATAGAGACCCTCGAAAAGCTGACAGGTCTATAGAATCTTGAAACTCGCTTTTAATGGCAGCATTTCAAGAAGCCAAACCAGAACTGTTGGCAACACTTTACATTAAGAATCTCTAATTACTATGTATTTCCATAGTATTTCAATAGTAAATACATGTGCACTTACAGTGCACATAACTACACATTATTATGCACAGTTACAGTGTGCTTAATGGGTAAATTTTTTTGCACGATATATGTAAGTACACAGTAAGTACACACATCAGAAAAGGGTTAGGTTTAGGGACAGGGTTAGGGATAAGGTTAAGGTTGGGATTAGGGTTATATCATGTAAATAAATCTGCACAGCTGTCATTACCCAAAGATAATGACCGTTTGTCAGGTGCCCTCGCCTTCTGTCTACACCTAAATGTACTGCCGTCAATTATTTAGCAGGTACAAAGAGCTGTGTCGGACATTAATGCTTATCTCATTTTATTCTGGCATAACAAAAAAAAATATTTCTTCATTTCCACATTGTGCTGGATTTTAAGTTTTCACTACAGAACACCGTTAGCATAAGTGTTTCAGAATAGAAAAGAGTACCTGTAAATTTGACCAAACTTAAACAACTGAGATATTGTATTTTGTAGCTTGTAAATGCTTTTGTTGTTTCTCATTAGTTGATGTAATCGGTTCTAAATTAAGTTAGTGTAAAGTGTACACCGTAAAAAATAAGTAAAGTTTACACAACAATACGTGTGTAAAGCAAATAACAAATAAGACCCAAAACTTAGCATCTGCTTTGTTAATTCACACTGCAGAATAGAAATAATAGGGACACACTGTAGGACCAGTACAGCCTTTCCTAATTTCATTTTAAGGTTTTCTCCTGAGTGAATAGTTGGGCTCCCCAATGGCTAGTTAAAGTATTGGCTTTTGTAGTACAAGGTGAGTCAGTCAAGGAACATTGTAATTCTGTTCAAGTTGCCAGAGGGATATAGGCTTGGGATAGTTCACTCCATAAAGCTATAGCAACCCTTACTGTTGAGGCGCCATCCAAGAGGAGACTTCCCAGGCTGGGTCCATGTCTCTGGGTTCAGTTGTTTGGTAACATCTGTTGCTAGGAAACATAGCAGAGTGCCTGGACAGCATAGGTCAGCTGTTGATCCTCAGTTTTCCCATGGTTATGCTATGTATTTACTATGGTTACTATGGTTACCATATTTTTTCATATGTTTTACCATAACTCTCTGGGCTACAATGCTTACCTAGTCTTTACCATGCCTTTACTGTGCTTTATGACACTTTGTTATTCTTTAGAAGGCGAATAGTGTTTAAAAATATCTACATTTAATTTGTCATCAAAACATTCCAGTATTTTAAGTCCATTCCAGGCCCCGTAGGTATTTCACTGTGACCAGTATTTCCTTCGTCATAGTATTTTTACAATAAAATACTCTCAAATCTGCATTAATTTCTACATCATAATGACTTGGCATGGCTTCTTAAACACTACGTCTGTGGAGTCGAATAAAGCAACCACTTGCCAGGCAAATTACATGCATGCAGAATTGCAGTGCAGAACAACCAAAATAAAATAAAAAAAATTGGATGAAACCAGTTGGATGTCGCCCAGGGTCTTTTTGGCCATAGATTTAAAAAAAAAAAAAAAAACTGCCGTTTATCAAAAAATAGAGTCAGCATAATTGTTTTGTCAGTAAAAATAAATTCTTCTCCAGAATGGCCATTTAATCAGAGAGGTGAAACAATTTACTAATTGTCAGAAATCTGCGAATGCCTCTCAACTACAGATAAAAAACACATTTATGAGCAACCATTGCAGCAAACAGCACTGGGTTCTTTATTTAGGGCTTCTTTCCTTTTGTATTGTCATATAGAGTGGATCATATTCACACTGCCAGGCAATGTTTCAGTCTCCAGAGTTTAATATTTTGTAGTGGTCTGCGGATATTTTCTAGGTTACTATCTTGGTGATACTTTAAGTGTCTCTAATTACTGTGTATTTACATAGTAGTTACATAGTGAATACATGTGTACTTGCACATAATTACAATGCTATTATAAACAGCTACAGTGCACTTACTGTGTAAGTACACAATTGTATCAGAAAACAGTGTTAGGTTTAAAATGTTAGGTGTTAGGGATAGGGACAGGGATAGGGATGGGGTTAGGTTTAGAGTTAGGGTTAGGGTTAGGGTTAGGGTTAGGGTTATTCATGCAAAAAGATGTACACATTACATACATTGTACCTATGCATAATAACATTGTAAATATGTGTAAGTACGCATGTATTTACTAAGTAACTACTGTGTAAAGACACATTAGAGACACTTAATATAAAGTGTTACCGATTTTACTATAGTAAACTCTTATAAAGCTTGGCACAGTTGTTTAGATAGTATGTCAATGATTTGCAGTCAAATAACACCACCATTTGCAGGGCAAATTACATATAATCTCTTCCCTAAAAAATGAAATATGAAACGTTAGTACAGTAGCACGCTTGCAGAGTGAAACGTTAGTACAGTAGCATGCTTGCAGAGTGAAATGTTAGTAAAGTAGCTCGCTTGCAGAGTAAAACACTAGTAAAGTAGAACGCTTTCAGAGTGAAATGGAGTTCCAGAGCTACAATTTTGTTCTTAGAAGGTTGGCAAATATGCTTTTATCCCAAGTAGTTTCTAGCTAGTTTAAATTCAACTGATTTCCTTCCTGTGTTCAAATATGTCTCAGCTCAAAGTTGAGCCCTTCGTGTATGAAGCTATCGATATAAAGTCTGGTGTTGTTCTTAACAAATTCACTCTGATTATAAAAACCTCAAACGCCCCCTCTCCCTCACTCAGTGCTCTTCCCACGACCCTTTTCTTCTTGCCTGTGAGGTGGCTGACAGATAAAACTAATACATATTTGCTTTCGACCTTGGTAAAAATGATTACAGAACAAGTTGTTTTAAATCTCTACAGCTCTTTGTTTAAATCCAATCCATCTTCCCATGGAGTCCCTTGAATACTAACAAAGGCGTTAGCAATCTCAGATGCTAACAAGAGCAAGAGGCCTTGAAAGTGAAATCACTTTGGGTTATATTATTTATTTAAAACACATTGCAATTTCAAATCAGCGCCTCCAGTGTAGGCGATAGAACTTCAGGAGTCTGTTCAACAAGTCGCTTCTGCAAATTAAACCCCTCACAAGCTTGTTTTTTTCTTTTTTCTTTTTTGATGTTAAGAACACGAGCTTGGGGGGCCATGCTGACGAACCCTTTACTTTCTTAATAACCCGAAACTGCTCTTTTCACTGAGCTAGAATATTAAATTTTATATTCGTTCTTGTTTTGGGAATACAGTAGGCTACATCTTAACCCTTTGGCAGTGAGCTATTCTAATTTTGGGGAAAACAAATCAGTGTTTCTGAGCTTTGTCATTGAATAAGGCTAGGTACTAGGGAAAAAAAAACTGTATCCCTACATGCAAATTTTGATGTCACAAGCCAACAAAGTGATGCACAGGAAAGTGTCTACCAGAGTATATTTTGAATGTTTTTATCCCTTAGCTGCCGGAGCGCTCTAAAATCGATATATAGTATCCATGACTTTTCATGTCATATCTCGGCTGTCCAATCATCAATCTTGTTTTTTTTTTGTTTGTTTTTTGGCGTAGGTCATAGCCATGACTACCGGTCATGTCTCCATATAATTCGTTTAGTGCTAGGATGGGTGGGACGGATAATATTATAATTACAAAAGACGTGTCACCAGACGCCGCCATTTTACACTAAGTTTATTGATGAATCGTGCCATGACATCTGTGTCTCCCGTCCAAAAGTGTTGATCTGCAACTTATTTGAAAGGTGAGTACTTGGACTAACAAGCTCTTGTGTTTTTTTGTTTTTGTTTTGTTTTTTGTTTTGTTTTGTTTTTTTACTTTATTTCACTTTTTACAAAAAAGTGTTCAATGTTTGTTTTTGTTTTTTTTCTCCATCTGTGTGTGTGTGTGTTCGTGCTTGCAGGAGATTACTTTAGTCTAGATACTAGATACATAGAGAGACACAAGACTACTTCTGTACCAGCATCTGATATATAGATATATTTAGTTTCTGATGTATGGTTGCCAAACTACAAGTGCTAAACACAAAGTGGTCATATTCAAGCCCAAATATGGTCATTCTATCTACCAGACCATCATTGTTGAACTTAATCAGGATGTCCTTGTTCCCAATGAATGTGTTCAGAACTAGGGGGCTCATTAAGTTACATTTACTTTGACATGACCTTTGCTGTTCTAATAAAGACAGCATAGAGTTGGTGAGTACTGCTATTTGAACATTAAATAAATGAAAGACACTTGTAATTTGCAATGGCCCTCTTTAAATGGCTCATTCTGGTGAAGCTGGTAGTGTAATGGGGCATCGTTTTTACAGCTTGTGTGCTAAGTGCAGCTGAGAGAATTGTGTTTTTTATCAGGTCTCTTCCATTCAAACCTAGCAAGAGAATGATCATATCACTTTGCTTTTCTAAACAGATGCAGAGCTTGATCTAAAGAAAGTGATTCTGCTGGGAAAGATATCTGCTGTTGTGTTCGGGTTTAAACATACTATATTCTAAACAGAATATAAACAGAATACTCTATGAGTTACAAAGCTTTTTGGTTTGGTTTATGCATCAATAACCACAAATAGAGGAAATGCAGGAAACTTGAGCTGTGCTGACTCAATAAATATCTGAGCTGCTGAAAATGCTGGGGTAGGATACTGTACATAGGGAATGCTGGCTCTGTCTCTAGCTCTGTTGATTGTCCATAAAATACATAGAGAGACATCTGAGATCTTAGGACTTCACAATCCAAGACGAAGAATACTGACCAGAGCTGACCCTGCTCATCCCATTGGATCCAAGTTTCATCAACTAAAATGCTGGTCCAGACTATTTGTTGAGGATTTTTTAATTAAGTAAATGTTAATTTCTTAAATGTTAAATGTTAATTAATCAAGACAATGATTAATCTGACCTACATTATTAACCCTTGCGGTCCTAAGTCGGACCAGGTCCGACATTACAATTTTCCCTTTCCAATCCGATGACATCATCAAAAAGACGTAAAGCACAGGTCTCTAGTCATTTTTTCTCTGGAAAAAGCCGAGAAAACCTTTCAATGGCCGAGTGTGACCGATAGGAGCCGAATGAATCTGAAAACAAAGGGGCATATCTGAGCAATACAGATAGCCCCTGCACCACAGATATAACATGGACACATCGTAACAAAGGAGATAGCTGCTTCCGCATCCAGCTCTCAAAGAATATCACATACATTTGCAGAGCTTTTTGAGATGTTGTAGTAATAAAATAATGGCTTGGATCACATTATTGAGGAGTTTGGTGATAAAACAAGTGATCAGGAGAGGACTTATCACTATGCAAGTCTATAAAAAGGTATGTGAAAAATACAGTGAATAAGGGGTGGGGCATGCAGTTCCTTTTAAACCTGTTTTACTCTGAAAAAAAAATATTTTAAACAGCGCGTGTAAAATAATCAGTGAGTGTGAAAATAAATTGGACCTGACGCACCTGACAAGCGTTGAATAAATGGACAGCAAAGGGTTAAAATTACATTTTCGAATTAATAAAAGAAAAAGAAAACAAGACCATTGGTTAATTTAAAATGATATAATTTGCAACTTGAATTATGAACCCATCAATGAATGGAGTGTACACACAATCAATGACAAACAGTTTTTTACATCACCCAAACAGTGTAGTCTCCTATTTGTACAATGTGTTCAATGTCTGTCGTGGTTCTGCAGGTTTTAATGCCAATTTGCAGGTCTAACCCATGAAATGCAGGTCACTTGGGTGGTCTGCTGTCTCTCTGCGATCGGAAGATCTCAGGTCCAGTATCGATTTCTATGCATATGACTGCCTCCCATTCAAACACAGTGACACACACACTGTCGGACAAACATAAAAATTAGGCTCCTTTTCCTTATAGCTACAATGTGGAGCTGTGGTGGCATTAAGACATCAGGCAGTGATTATTCACAGTGTAGAATCAACATCTCCTACCAGGACGATGTGATCCATCACCCCCCACCCCCTGCTAGGCCTCACAGTCCCGTCCAACAACCATGCAGTCTGGCTTTACATGTTAACTCAATCAAGCCCACGCAAGTTTAATATTATTTTGTATTGCTGTTGAACTTTACAAAGATTTAATTTGCCATAGATATCGTAGTGAATTGGCCCATTGAATTCAATGGAAAGGCAAGGGCTGGAAAGGCAAACGCTATTCAAAGACAAATTAATTATCATTCAACTAAAGAGCAAGCTACGCCACAAACCAAGCTTCTTTACCCAGCAACTTTATCTTTAAACATAAGAATATATGTATCTTTGCTTTGCAACAAAAGGTTGAGAATATTCAGAAAGTTAAAGATATCGGCTATGTATGCAAGTTTTGAAAGAAACATTTGATCTTTAAATTGGCTTGCATTGCTGTAGTTTGTGTTTGACAAGAATTCCTCCAATTCCTTGCACAGCTCAAATACCTGTTGCAAGACTAGTCCACGAGACAGCCAGCAGACCTCAGTGTGCAGCAAGAGTTCTCATCAGCTCCCATCTCATTGCAAAGTGCAGCACAAATATGAGACTTAAGTGGCCTTGCTTTAAAAAAAGTTTACAGGTTTCACTGTATTTGTAAGAACACTGTTTAGTTCCAGCTCCAAATGACGAGCTGCTAAAGTTTCTCTTCTT
The DNA here is from genome assembly GCF_017654505.1 of Polyodon spathula. Lineage (NCBI taxonomy): Eukaryota > Metazoa > Chordata > Actinopteri > Acipenseriformes > Polyodontidae > Polyodon > Polyodon spathula. The sequence goes on from NC_054556.1 coordinate 18,765,033, forward strand.
GAGGTTTTCTTGATGCGCAGTGCAGTGTGTTCAGGTTTCTTGATGCTCAGTGCAGTGTGTTGAGGTTTCTTGATGCTCAGTGCAGTGTGTTAAGGTTTCTCGATCCACAGTGCAGTGTGTTGAGGTTTCTCGATGTGCAGTGCAGTGCGTTAAGGTTTCTTGATGCTCAGTGCAGTGTATTAAGGTTTCTCAATGCACAGTGCAGTGTGTTGAGGTTTCTCGATGCGCAGTGCAGTGTGTTAAGGTTTCTTGATGCTCAGTGCAGTGTATTAAGGTTTCTCGATGCACAGTGCAGTGTGTTGAGGTTTCTCGATGCGCAGTGCAGTGTGTTGAGATTTTTCAATGCACAGTGCAGTGTGTTGAGGTTTCTCGATGTGCAGTGTAGTGTGTTCAGGCTTATCACTGTCTTACTTGAAATGGGAACGGATGTTAAAACATTATCCCTTACACATGTCTTCACAAATGTAAAAAGTCATTTTGCAGTGTATGATTTAAAAACCTGTTTTCTGTTTTCAAAAGGGAGAGGAGGCACGTGAGCAGGGTGTGTGGATGTTGCAAACAGGTATTGTTAGTTTGCATGTTGTTTTGTTTTGCTTTGCTGTGATTTAAAAAGTGGCTCATTTTCTATGTGCTTGTGTTCAGGGATTAGGTTTATGTGATCCTGGAATCATTAATTTGACAATTTGTGAAGTAAAGATGGTCGCAAAGCATAGTGTTGGTATACTGTGCCGAGCTACATGACTTTGCAGATAAAAACCTGAAGAATTCAAACCCTTTTTTAGCTGCCTATAAATCAAGGTCTAGCCTCTGTACAGAGCATGGATTCATACCCTAAATAACTGCATATAAATCAAGGTCTAGCCTCTGTGCAGAGCATGGATTCATACCCTACATAACCGCATATAAATCAAGGTCTAGCCCATGTGCAGAGCATGGATACATACCCTAAATAACTGCATATAAATCAAGGTGTGGTCTCTGTGCAGAGCATGGATTCATACCCTAAATAACTGCGTATAAATCAAGGTGTGGTCTCTGTGCAGAGCATGGATTCATACCCTAAATAACTGCATATAAATCAAGGTGTGGTCTCTGAGCAGAGCATGGATTCACACCCTAAATAACTGCATATAAATCAAGGTGTGGTCTCTGTGCAGAGCATGGATTCATACCCTAAATAACTGCATATAAATCAAGGTGTGGTCTCTGTGCAGAGCATGGATTCATACCCTAAATAACTGCATATAAATCAAGGTGTGGTCTCTGTGCAGAGCATGGATACATACCCTAAATAACTGCATATAAATCAAGGTGTGGTCTCTGTGCAGAGCATGGATTCATACCCTAAATAACTGCATATAAATCAAGGTGTGGTCTCTGTGCAGAGCATGGATTCATACCCTAAATAACTGCATATAAATCAAGGTGTGGTCTCTGAGCAGAGCATGGATTCACACCCTAAATAACTGCATATAAATCAAGGTGTGGTCTCTGTGCAGAGCATGGATTCATACCCTAAATAACTGCATATAAATCAAGGTGTGGTCTCTGTGCAGAGCATGGATTCATACCCTAAATAACTGCATATAAATCAAGGTGTGGTCTCTGTGCAGAGCATGGATTCATACCCTAAATAACTGCATATAAATCAAGGTGTGGTCTCTGTGCAGAGCATGGATTCATACCCTAAATAACTGCATATAAATCAAGGTGTAGCCTCTGAGCAGAGCATGGATTCCTGTAATTTGCATCAGGAACTTGGTGTGGTTTCAGCCTCCGGCTCTTTCGGTTAATAAAGCTCCTTTGTTGATAAATGTTATCTTCCTGTAAATAATTGATGTTTCTCGTTATTCAAAATGAAAAGGGAAACCATGTTGCACTGAGCTCTGGGTGTCCTTTCTTTTTCATGACCCTCATTATGCTAATTGGATGCAAATCTACTGTCTGTTACCGATTCATAAAGAGGTATAGTCAAGGTTAATGGGGGTTTGTGCCGTGTTTCATTATACATATTATTTTATTGGATTTGATTTTATAATTTACTGATGCTACTTCATCTCCTGTACTGTCCTCCAAGTGTTTTCACAAATGAGTAAGTGGAGAGCTGCATTTTCCCTGTTTTACTCAAAAGTTAAAGCAATAGTGAATGCTAAGGATAGCACGATAATGTTTCCATTGCAGAAATCCACTTGTGTGGGTAAAATGATGAGCAAATATTCCACCTACTCATGCTTTGATAGTAAATAATAATAATAATAATAATAATAATAATAATAATAATAATAATAATAATAATAATAATAATAAACATTAATGAAACTTTAAAAGCAAGAAGAAAAAACTTGTAGACTCTACACAAATGCTTTTAAATAAAATATGCTGGTAATATAACTCTTGTAAAAGTTTACTATGGTATTTACCATGGTAACATTTCCTATGGTCATACTATGCACTTACCATAGTATATCACTGTTTTGATGTGCTTTTTTAATGTGCTTTACCACCACTCTGGGTTTCATAGTTCTTGCATCTGCTTCATCACAGCTGTGCCTTTACTATGGGACCCTTGTATAACCATTTTGAAAGCACAGTGGGACTGTCTGGCCTTGTCCTATCCTTGTGCAAATCTTATCTTTCTGATAGGTTTCAGTTTGTCTCTATTTGGGAGGTAAACTCGGCATTATCGAAAGTTGTCTGTGGTGTTCCACAGGACTCCATTCTAGGTCCCTTGCTGTTTTCATTATATATGCTACCGTTGGGTGACATTATCTACAGACATGGAGTGAACTTCCATTGCTATGCTGATGATTCCTAGCTATATTTGTCCCTAAAGCCAGGAATTTCTTCTGCCTGGGTGTTATTAGCTACTTCCCTTGCAGACATTAAGCATTGGCTGTCACAGACTTTTCTAATGTCGAATTCAGATAAAACAGAGGTTATGCTAGTGGGATCACAGAACCAACTAAAAGGAAATGTATGAGACTTACTGGCCCCGTATCTTCCAAACCACATTCTGAGATCACAGGATGTGGGGCTGCTGGTTATTCCTAGGGTCAACAAAAGCAACACGGAAGTGAGGGCTTTTTCTTGCAGAGCTCCTAAATTATGGGAATATCGGGGAAGCTGGGACCATTTCAAGTCAAGATTAAAAACACACTTTTATAAAATGTCTTTCTTATCTTAGTGGGTTTTAAAGTAACTTTAAAATTGCTGTTTTTGTATTATTATGTGTATACTGTTATTTAAATCTGTTATTTAAATGGGCTGACTATAGTAGTTGTATGTGTGACATGCTATACAAATGTATTGTGGTTTGTTCTTTTTTTCTGATATGTACTGTACAGTGTTTTGTGATACTTTTGTATGACAAGCGCTATATAAATGCAATAAATAAATAAAATAAATAAATAAATGAGGGCATATTTACTTTAGCCTCCCAATAGTGCACCAAGGTAGGGTTACCAGATTTCTAGAGTGACTAAACCTGGATTTATTTCTTCAATTCATTGAAGCTGTGGCAACTCTGAAGCAGTTAAAATAAGTATAATAACACAATCATAATTTAAAAAATTAACACATTGGGTGTGTGTATATATATTTATAGAAATGGCTGTGCTCATCAAAACACAATATGGATTAAATTAACTTAAACTAACTTGGCTGGTGGAACTTTCAAAATAAAATAAGCCATTGTCCAGGAAGTTAAACAGAATAGGAAGGCTGAAACCTGATCAATAATCGATGAATCAATTCATAGTTGTATCTGCAGTCACGTTCGACATAGATTGTCACTGTGTGGGGCATGAATTCCACAGCTCTTATTCAGCATGCACACAACACCTGCCCTGGAACCCTTTCTCCGTCACACATGTTTTTTGTATCATCACTGATGGAAACATCTCCACAGAACTGGGTCCTCTTGAGCTGGTATTGCCAATGATGCTGTGGTCTAATAGTTCCACTAGGGATTCATGAGAAAAATATACTTATAATAGGATCCAAAAAAGCATTTTTCAAAACATTCCTGTAAAAATGTTCTAGATCACAGCACAAAGCTCTTACGAAAGTAACTGTTCCACGTTCTCACTATTGATATTTCAATTAGCTCCAATTACGACTTATTAAGTGTTGAAAGAGAAATGTAAATTTACTTAATAATGTATAACGAACTTATCAGCCAAATATCTAAGCATTAATTAGCAGTCAAGGGCAGTCAACAGGAGTCTGATTAACAGCTAGTAATTCTCTGCCATGCCCTACAAGGCTTGAAAGCATTCCCTGTATCTCAAGCAGAATCAAGCTGCAGTTTCTAGTTTTTTCGACACTCAGTTATCAATGAGCTAAAAGCCTCATTCAGAACAATGCCTGGTGATTGCTTTTATACAAGGTTCAATGGTGGAGGAAAACTATTAGTCAGAAATAGAGCACTGAAAAAGATGGATGTCATTAAGAGCTCGATTTTTCCTGGCTTATTGTTGAAAAATGAAGTCTATATATTTTCAATGTGAAGCATTATGATAATAATTATAAACTACAAAGCAAAGTTTAAGTTATTTTTCTTAGATTTTCCACCCGTGTGACCATATGACTGTGTTTTTAAGGGCAAATCTGGGGGAAAAAATAAATAAAATTATAGGTTGGATTTTCAACTCAAATACACTGTGTTGAAAATACTCCTTTATTTAGTTGAAGGTGCTTCCATTTTGAAAAATACCTGTAAGAAGATAATAAACATGAAACAGGTCTAATTACAGAAAGTGACATTTGTCATAGCATTATTGTTTGACAGCTAAATTAAATAAACAGGGCCATATTTTCAAAGTGTTTACTCCAGTCTTTAATGAAGTCCTATTTTTATTTTAGAGGTAAAACACCTCTACATTTTACAAAACTAGAACCAAACAACTAAGTGATAGAAGTACTCTCACATGATTTTTTATTTTTATTTTATAACATTTCCCCCTTCCAAAAAAATAGGAGTTATTTAAAGAATGGAGGAAATGCTTTGGATGTAGGGCCCAGTGGATCTAAATGCCACCCCTGTTTAAATGATAATAAAGATTCCAAGGTTATACACAATGCTCCTAAGTGGGTAACAAAAATAATCAAGGAGTGAGGGAAGACATAAACACAGATAGACGTAGTGTAACAGATTAAATATGTGCGGAGCATGTATGCAAAGCTTGGGGAAGCGTTATTGTGACATCACCCTGCTACAAACTAGCCATTGAAATCTGAAAAATAAATTCCCTGTAGAATAAAATCTAATTATCTGAAAAGGCCCAGGAGGGTTAATACATTTGTATTTAGATCACTGTTCAGTAGAATTGTCTCTTTCTGATGAGGTCCATTTTGACTTTATTGCAGCCTTAAATGCTGATGGTTTACCAAATTCTAAACGCTTACCATAAGCCTGTCAACAGGGTGTACTGCCTCAATGCAACCGGGCAGCAAGGCATGCTGGAGAAGCATGTACCCTTTCCTCATTGATCAAAGCATTACCATTGATTACAATGGAAGATCCTTTGAAAAGGGTACTTATTATTGAATGACCTTGCATCTGCCAGATGATCAGAAGGGTAAAGAAGGGTTTTAGGACAGTGCAAACCCAGCATTAATTTCACTTAGTTTTAATCTTAGAGACCGTCTTACCAATTATAGAGTCACAGTCCATCAGAGTGCACAATAAACATCTCAGGACAGCTTGGACAGAATTATTAGCAGGCTGCTGTGCTGGTTTGGATTACAACACCTCATGAAGTGTATCCAGGCTGTATCTACGTGCATTAAGTTTGTAAACTTATAGATAGCCAATGGAATAGAATGGCAGTGTAGTAAGGAGCAAAGCATTGATGCACCATATTAGTACCAAACAGGTATATTTGTATTAGTATTATTTTTAGGTTATGGATGAATCAATACACACTGCTGGTAATCCATTGCAACACCATGGTACCATGTCAGTATCGGACACAGTGTGCTACTCTGTCAAGACCACTCTGTTGAGCAATATGGGTTCCAAATATTACAATTGCTGTTAATGATGTGCCAGGGTTTCTTCAGGGTAATATACAAGGATTGTAATTTTTTTTAGTAGCTTTCTCATGAGGACTTATTGATAAATATGTTGGAAATACTTTTGGAATCTGTTATAAGTCGTTATAAAAAATAGCAAACAAAACAAAACAATGGCAAAAGTGCATAATTACTGTTTTGCAAAAACTAAGCAGCCCCATACAATTAGTGAGTCAGACATAGAAAGACAGGCCTGAAAAGACAGGGAGACAGTCTATATCCTTCACAAGCGATTGTAAACAATAGCACAAAAAAGAAAAGTGTATAATAAGTCGTATTATTTCTAATCATATTCTATACTTGTTAATAGCTGTGGAAGGGTTGTGGGTAATTCACTGACCAGGAGACAGACGGGTGTACTTGAAAACACCACACAGGTGCCCAGTTTTATTTTGCAGGGTGCCTTATTTCTTTTTAGCCCGCAGATGGTGCTGTGGGTCCGTGGTCTGATTTACCAACGATGGTAAACAGAACCACGGGCATACTAAGCGAGGGTACACAATACCGGCACCCTTGCAGGTGCTTCAAAACAATAATTCAAAACAGAAGGCACAAAGAAATAACACAAAATAAAACAGTAACAACACTATAAAGAAAAGGTGCTGCACTCTGCAGCAATATCCCGGTCGCCGCTGCCCGTGCGACCCGGATCACCGTCCTACGCTGCCGGCTAACTAGCCTGCTCAGCTTTACTTTTAAGGGGTCTGCCCAAGGGTTCCCCGCCCTCACTGTCTCGTTCTGAACCTCCGTTCCGTTCTCTCCAACTGGTTCTCAGTCATGGACCAGCGCTTCCACACTCTCGGCGTGTTTAAAAGGGCAGACCTGAGGAAACAACAGAGCATTTTTTTATAGGGCTAGCAATCTCCCAAGACTCGCCTCTCAGCCATTCAGATAGGGGGAAAGTCCACACACCCACGTTCCCACCTCCCCGTGTCACTGCCATGACTCACAGACGGTTGTTGGATGACTGCCACCCTCTTCCTGCAGTACTGTGAACACGCCAGCAGAGTCAGCACAGATATACCCCTGCTACATATCCTTCCCCTTAGAATGACACCACCGGTTCATTCGAAAATCCTACACCCATGCCTTCCCGAGAGAAAAAGTCTGCGTTTTGATGCAGTTTCTTGCTTGGTGGACTACCCTGAAGGCATAGGGCTGCAAGGCCAAGTACCACAATGTGATTCTGGCGTTGCTATCTTTCATCTGGTGAAGCCATGCTAAGGGGGCATGATCTGTAACCAGGGTGAAGTGTCACCCCAGGAGGTAGTACCGGAGTGACTTGACTGCCCATTTTACTGCGAGACACTCCTTCTCGATGGTGCTATAATTTTTCTCGCGGGGAAGGAGCTTCCTGCTGATGTACAGGACCGGGTGCTCGCTTCCCCAAACCTTCTGAGACAACACTGCCCCGAGACCTGTCTCTGACGCATCCGTCTGCAGGGTGAACCTCTTACCAAAATCCGGGCAGCATAGCACTGGCTTACTACACAGCCTCCGCTTCAAGGTGAGAAAAGCCCTCTGGCACGACTCCGTCCACTGAACCGTATTTGGGGCAGCCTTCCGGGTGAGGTCTATCAAGGGAGCAGCAAGTGTAGTGAAGCTCGGGATGAACTTTCTATAATAACCCGCTAGTCCCAAGAAAGAGCACACCTGGGTTTTGGTTGTAGGAACCGGACAGTCAGCCAAGGCTTTCACCTTAGCAACCAGCGGTCTGATGTGGCCACCCCCGCCTCGATACCCCAAATACTCCGACTCACTCTTCCCAATGGCACACTTCTTTGGGTTAGCAGTGAGCCCCACCTCCCGCAAGGATTGCAGCACTACCGCCACCTTACACAGATGACTCGGCGAATCCTCACTGTGGATAACCACATCATCTATGTAAGCAGCGGAGTACTGCTGATGGGGCCGCAAGATACGATCCATCATCCGCTGGAAAGTGGCGGGTGCTCCGTTCAACCCAAAGGGTGTGGTCCTAAATTGGTACAACCCGAAGGGAGTCGAAAACATCGTCCTCTCTCTAGATTCCTCATTGAGACACTCATTGATTTGTCTAAAATCAATGCAGAATCGAGTTGACCCGTCTGGCTTATCGACTAAAATGATCGGACTGTTCCAGTCACTTTGGGACTCTTCTATTTCCCCCAGTCCCAGCATTTCGTCAATTTCCGCTTTTATTACCTGTCTTTTACGCTCACGTATACGGTATGGCGTCTGGTGAACTAATGCCCCCGGCTCAATATCAATGTGATGATGGGCTACTCGAGTCTGCCCTGGGATGGAAGAGAACAAGTTAGGAAACTCCGCCACCAGACCGTGAGCCTGACATTTCTGCGTAGGTGTCAGATTCTCAGCAATCTGTACCGATCCTTTTCTTGCCAACACAGAAAGATCAGGTCCCAAGTCCGTGACGTCATCTGCATGCACCACTAACAACGCCTCTGGTTGCAACCAAGGCTTTAAGAGGTTGATATGATAAGTGTGTTTCTCTCTCCGTCGCTCCGGCTGGCAGATCTCATAGTCCACCTTCCCAACCTGGCGTGTAACCTCAAAGGATCCTTGCCACTTAGCCAAGAGTTTCGACTGGGTAATAATAGAAGTACCTTGTCCCCCGGCTGAAATGTGTGCAACTGGGCTCCTCGGTTATACTGGGTCTCCTGTCTGTGCTGTGCCTGCTGCAAATCATCATGCGCCCATTTCCCAACAGACTCAAGACGTTTGCGCAGGTCCAACACATACCGGACGGTATTGGTCGAATTGTCCTGCTGCTCCTCCCACATCTCTCTGACCAGATCGAGCACGCCCCGGGGTCTCCGCCCATACAACAGCTCGAATGGTGAAAACCCTGTGGAAGCCTGGGGTACCTCTCTGATCGCAAAGAGAAGGGGAGGAGTCAGCTGGTCCCAGTAATGCACATCACTATGAATAAACCTGCGTAACATGTTCTAAAGGGTCTTATTAAAGCATTCCACCAAACCGTCGGTCTGAGGATGGAACACCGAGGTCCTAATGGTCTTAATTCCCAAAAGCTTACATGTTCCGCAGATTAGCCGGGACATAAAATTGGTGCCTTGATCGGTGAGTATCTCCTTGGGAATCCCCACCCCAGAGAAAACCTTCACAAGCTCGTTGGCAACAGATCTAGCGGACATAGATCAGAGGGGAATTGCCTCTGGATAACACGTAGCGTAATCCAGAATGACAAGTAGGTGGGTGTATCCTGCCGCACTCCTTTCTAGTGGCTCAACTATGTCCATCCCAATACACTCAAATGGAGCCTCCACTAGGGGCAAAGGCACCAGTGGGGCTCGTGGAACTGCTCTAAGGCTGACCTTTTGACATTCCCCACAACGTCACAAAACCACTTAACATCGCCATCCAGCCCCAGCCAGAAGAACCGTGACACAAGCCTTGCTTTAGTTTTATCCCTTCCCAAATGACCAGACAGGGGAATAGCATGAGCCAGCTGCAACAAATCCTCCTTAAAGGGCTGAGGAATTAGCAACTGATGATGCACTTCACCGGTCTCGGGTAATTTATCAACACGGTACAGTAGGTCTCAATCAATTTCAAAGTGGGGGTACGTGGCGGCGCGTCTGGGCTCGACTACCAGACCACTAATCACCGTTGCTTGGTCAAAGAGCCTGCCCAGCACGTCGTCACGCCCTTGCTCGAGTCGGAAGTCACGGGAGCGAACTAAGAAATCAGCTCCCATGGCTTCCAGCTCAGGGTCAGGTCGGTCCCGAGCAGAGGAAGCTGAGCCAGACCCCTGCGCTGGCTCCATGACCTTCCTCCCGGACTCTTCACCAACCTCCCCCACCTGAAACTTCTCCAACTCCGTCCATTGCCAGCCCTCATTCTTAGCGTTCCGGCTCTCCCGTTTAATTTTACGGGGTCTAAATTTATGGCAAAACCATTCTGGATTGCGAAAGAGAAAGATCTCTCCAATTACTTCCTCTTTCTTAGCCAATAAAGAGGATGGGGCTGTCAGGGCAGCCAACCAATCTTTAAACTGCTCACAGTCCCGTCCCAGAACTACTGGTACCGGCAATCGAGGACATAATCCTACCTGCACCTGCGTCACCTGCTGGCCAATAGTCATACACACATTGATCTTGGGATAAGAGCTGACATCCCCATGAATACATTTAATATGCACCCGTCCCAATATGCGTTTATGCCCCGGTGAGATTAGGCTCTCCTGTACTAGAGACTGACCACACCCTGAGTCCAGGAGAGACTGGGTTTTTGTACCATCCACTGTCACAGGAATAACAAAACCTGTGTGCTGAAGTGACTGAGGTTATTGAACGCGCCTACCTGGTCGGCTGAGGTCACACTCCTTCACGGGGCAGTCCCGAGCGAGGTGGCCCACCTCCCTGCACATCCAACACCTCGGTGGGCTGGTTTCTCTCCCTGAAGTTTTGGCAAAAGGGGGAAATAAAAGGGGCTCGTCAATAAGGCGTCCGCGCGAGACCCTGGTCCGACACTGCAGCAGCCCATGGGTATCCCCACGCTGCCCCAGTTCCCGGGCCGGGAGCTCCCGCCGACACCCCCCGACCAATTCCTGGACTACCCCTTCCCCCTAGTCCCTTCACCCTCTCTGGGGCTAGTTGAGGGGACAATCCAGTAGCCGCACTCATCCCGGGCAGTTTCGCAGGCGTTGGCTACGCCGCCTGGGACGGCTCGGCGAGTTCGACCGCCTCGTCCAGCGTATCTGGTGCCTGTCGCTGGACCCACAGCCGAGGTCCCGGGGCTAGACACTCCAGGAAGCGCTCCACCACGATCATCTCCACCACCCTGGCTTTGGTGTTCAGATCCGGGTTCAACCAACCCAGGGCATAATCCTTCAGATGGTGAGCAATGGCTCGTGAGTGCTCCCCTGCCGAAACCCCTCCGGTGTGGCCCCCACGCGATTAAGGATGACGGTTTTCAGCTTGGGGTAATACATCATCCGATCCGGGGACAGTGTTCTCGCCGCTGCTTGCGTCTCTCCCTGAGCTGAGACAGCAGGTAGCTAGTCCACTGTGCTGGATCCTACCCGGCCGAGGTCGTCATGGCCTCAAACACTTCTAAATAGGCGTCGGGTCGATCCTCGGCCGTCATTTTTGTGGGGCGTTGTAACTGGGGGTTTGGAGCTGCTGGTCTAGCCGCCCCCTGCACTGCTGCGGTGAGCGTCTGGCGCAGGAGGTCCATCATCGCAGCAAACTGTGTAGCATCCATTGCCCATCTGCTCCTTCTGTGGATGCATTGCTTGGGGCAATGCCAGTGAATCCCACTTCTAACATCACGTGTGGAAGGGTTGTGGGTAATTCACTGACCAGGAGACAGACAGGTGCAGTTGAAAACACCACACAGGTGCCCAGTTTTATTTTGCAGGGTGCCTTATTTCTTTTTAGCCCGCAGATGGCACTGTGGGTCCGTGGTCTGATTTACCAACTATGGTAAACAGAACCACGGGCATACTAAGCGAGGGTACACAATACTTGCGCCCTTGCAGGTGCTTCGAAACAATAATTCAAAACAGAAGGCACAAAGAAACAGGGAAAATAAAACAGTAACAAAACTATAAACAAAAGGTGCTGCACTCTGCAGTAGTATCCCGGTCTCCGCTGCCCGTGCGACCCGGATCACCGTCCTACGCTGCCGGCTAACTAGCCTGCTCAGCTTTACTTTTAAGGGGTCTGCCCAAGGGTTCCCCGCCCTCACTGTCTCACTCTGAACCTCCGTTCCGTTCTCTCCGACTGGTTCTCGGTCGTGGACCAGCGCTTCCGCACTCTCGGCACGTTTAAAAGGGCAGACCTGAGGAAACAGCAGAGCATTTTTTTTATAGGGCTAGCAATCTCTCAAGACTCGCCTCTCAGCCATTCAGAGAGGGGGAAAGTCCACACACCCACGTTCCCACCTCCCCGTGTCACTGCCATGACTCACAGGCGGTTGTTGGACGACTGCTGCCCTCTTCCTGCAGTACTGTGAACACTCCAGCAGGTCAGCACAGATCTCCCCCTGCTACAACAGCATATTTAATAACATGTTTATAGATTGTTATTATCACTTATAACCCTAAACAAGCCCCTAAATAAAATGTCTAAGTGGTTTATTTTAGATGTGGTAGCTTTATGGGAAAACATTGACAAGATTGTGCTAATGGTGATTTGAGTAGCTTTGAGAATGTATCCTGCTGTCACAGATAGAGGGCAGTATCACTATTCAAATGTATTAACCATCCATACCCGTTACCCGTTACCCTTTTTGTTTTGTTTTGTTTTGTTTTTTTCTTTTTTTTAAACAGAACATAAATAACCTCTGGTGCAAAACATTTATAACAGTTTGCTCCCCTGACTGGGAGAGAGGGAAGCAGTGTGACTCTAGTGGTTACAGCAGGTGGACTGGGAGGGAAGCAGTGTGACTCTAGTGGTTACAGCAGGTAGACTGGGACGGAGGGAGGGAAGCAGTGTGGCTCTAGTGGTTACAGCAGGTGGACTGGGAGGGAGGGAAGCAGTGTGACTCTAGTGGTTACAGCAAGTGGACTGGGAGGGAGGGAAGAAGTGTGACTCTAGTGGTTACAGCAGGTGGACTGGGACGGAGGGAGGGAAGCAGTGTGGCTCTAGTGGTTAGAGCAGGTGGACTGGGAGGGAGGGAAGCAGTGTGACTCTAGTGGTTACAGCAGGTGGACTGGGAGGGAGGGAAGCAGTGTGACTCTAGTGGTTACAGCAGGTGGACTGGGAGGGAGGGAAGCAGTGTGGCTCTAGTGGTTACAGCAGGTGGACTGGGAGTTAGGGAGGGAAGCAGTGTGGCTCTAGTGGTTACAGCAGGTGGACTGGGAGAGAGGAAAGCAGTGTGACTCTAGTGGTTACAGCGGGTGGACTGGGAGGGAAGCAGTGTGACTCTAGTGGTTACAGCAGGTGGACTGGGAGGGAGGGAAGCAGTGTGGCCCTAGTGGTTACAGCAGGTGGACTGAGAGGGAGGGAGGGAATCAGTGTGACTCTAGTGTTTACAGCAGGTGGACTGGGAGGGAGGGAGGGAAGCAGTGTGACTCTAGTGGTTACAGCAGGTGGACTGGGAGGTTGGGAAGCGGTGTGACTGTAGTGGTTACAGCAGGTGGACTGGGAGGGAGGGAGGGAAGCAGTGTGACTTAGTGGTTACAGCTGAGGTGGGAGGGAGGGAGGGAAGCAGTGTGACTGTAGTGGTTACAGCAGGTGGACTGGGAGAGAGTGTGGGAAGCAGTGTGACTCTAGTGGTTTAAGCAATTGGACTGCGAGAAGAAAAGTATGGTCTAGTAGTAAGAGAAACTGGTCACACTTAGAAATACATGTTAAATGTTGACAATTTATGTTGTGTTCTTTTTTATTCTTTTTATTTCCTAGGAGAATCCGTTTCTTTGGTCCTCCAAACCCTTTCATCATGTTTTACAAGTAGAGGCACTCCACCTGTCACCACTTTGGTCTTTATAAAATGAACAGCTTTGAACTACCAGGTTCTTCTGTTTCTATCATTTTGACCCAGAGACTGAGTGACACAGGCTTGTACAGGGACTGGACCTAGACAACGTCACACTTGCAAAATTAATATATTTCAGAATATTTTAAAAATGGCTCTTCAATAAACAAAAAAAACAAACTTAGTAATTTATTACTGTTGTTATTTTATTATTATTATTTTGAGTGCCACCTTCAAACAACTTTTAACCCTTTAATCAGAGCTCTCAGGGAAGGAGGAAAATGCACTCACATACATAAACATGACTGAATTTAAAGCAAAAGAACGACACAAAACGGATTTATTAATATTTCAACTGTTCTGTAATGAATACATGTTGTGTTGAAGTGTTTTATTTTTTTAACATTATTAATTTAGTTTAAAAAACAAAACTGTGCTATCAATAGTAAATTCCTTTAAAATGCCACACACTAAAATATATACTATACAAATAAATATTTTATTGTACCTAAAAACTTAACCTGTACAAAATCTTAACATGTCAACACATACCTGTGCTTCAATGTGAAAAAGGTATTTTAATAAAAAATAAATAAATAAATAGTACACAAAGAGAACTTGAAAACATCACATAAAGAGGCTCCACCTTTCGAAATATAAACAAAGAATGCCAATCCATATAGCTCCATTATCAAAGTCCTGCAGGTGGGGCACATTTACTCTGAAATGTCTGTTGTTTCTCTCAGGAAACAAAGGCTGTGCACTAGTGGTAGCCCTGTATATGAAAGACTTATTTTTATAACTTGCAAAATAAAATATTTTTCTTTTTTTCAATAATGTAGAGTAGGAGATAATAAGCAGGGTATTGACAAGTTTGCTGTAATCAAATATAGTGCTTGAAATGCATGCATTATAGACACAAGACTCATTCTAAAGCCCTTTCACACTGGCATGCTCTACTCAGATCGGAACCTACCTGGGTCAAGACCCAGTGCCATGTGGGTCAGCTACACGATTTCACACTACTTTCATAAAGCAGGGTTGACCTGGGTGACATTGCAAGTGCACAATGCGTGTATCAATGCTTCACCTTCACTCAGAAGTGGCTGTTTGTTACAGCGTCGGCTTACGAACGGGTCAAAGCACATCGACCCACATACTGAGATGGGTTGCTGCAACGCGGGTTAACCTGGGTATGACTCAGGTACGTAGTTTCACATTACGTGGGATTGTGACCAGAGTAGCCAGAACCTAGGTTGGGACCCGGGTAGGAGTGCCAGTTTGAAAGGGCATTTTTACATAAAAAAAGCTAAAAAATGAATCTGAAGGGCTAAATCAATCGTTTTAAAAGAGCTGCATCTTTCCTACATCTCCCCAGGACCGCTGCATTTCTCTGCACTATCCTGCAAGTAAATAGGAGCTGTGCTTGGTAGCCTATACTGTAGATCCGGGTGTTTCAACAGGGGGTACGTGTACCCCTGGGGGTACTTCTTAGGGTCATAGGGGGTATGCAGGATGACTCAGAAATGCAAACGTATAAATGAAAGTAGAAGGAAATAATTATAATGAATTATTTTTTGTAATGGTATTAGATATTATTTCTAAACCACTGTGCATAAATATTTCATTTTGTTAAACAGCTCAAAGGTCAGTAGACTCTATTATAGTTTCAATATGATCATCCATCTGTAAGCATGCGTGATTTCCAGTCAGCTGATTTCCACTCCAATATTGGGGTGGGTGAAGCAGGGGTCTGGTGATCCTGCCTATGGAGAGCGCTCTGTGCTGCTCATGAACTTTGCAGCTTTCAACTTGTCGTATAATTGAATACCTATCAGTGAAGCACAATCTTTCTGCACAAAAGATTCTACAGAAAGTGCAAAGCGACAGAAAGTTATACCAAGTCACTTTGGATCATTGTTATATTGGCTTTAATAAGAAGTTGATCATTGTGGTTATTATAGTTTATCTTGAGGTTCATATTTTCATATGGCACACATAAGTATGCTGAGATGGAAAGTAAACGATAATGTGATAAACATTTACAGTGGAGACTGTTTTGCATTATTTATAATAACTTTGTTGAATAGAAAGCAAATACAAGTGTTTATTCTGTGCATCCAAAATTACTGTTTAGTATTCTGCCCTAAAACATCAAACTGTTGTAACATAAATTGGTAACACTTTATAGTAAGATGTGGCTTATTAATGTTTTTTAATGTTTTATAAATATGCTTAATAACTATGTTATAAAGTGTTAATAAGGCATTATAGATGGTTTATAACTATGCAATAACCATAGATGGAATTACAGTTTTATAAGCGGGACAGTTTTTAGCCACCTACTGTATTTTGGGATGTTTAAACATAATTCCGTCTTTGGCTATTGCTTGTTTATAAACCACTAATAATGCTTTATTAACACTCTGTAACATATTTATTATGCATATCTAATATATATTTCTACAATATTAATAAGCAGCACCTTAATACAAAGTGTTACCCATAAATTATATATTAAATAAATGGGGAAATGTGTGTGGTACCATTCAGTAGAGCTGAAATTGTAAAACGGTGCTTGAGCTGAAACCTCCAGACAGAAGTGGTACAGGTTAAAAAAAGGATTAAAAACCACTGCTGTAGATGAAAGACAGGCCCCTTTTGCTCCCTGGAGACAGAACAAATTATAAATCATATTGTTTCAATAATGTACTGTAGCAGTTAATAAGCAGGATACTGTAAAGAATGCAGTTATCAAAAACAGTGCTGTAAACACATGTATTATACACACACAGATGCACAATGACAATGAGTGTTGGCTAAACCAATAAATATTTAGGGATACATCAATAATTTTAGAAGTAATACACCATTCCCACATCTCCCTCAGCTCTCCAGTACTCTCAACTATCTATTCCGCCAGTAAGCAGGAGCTGTATGAAAAATGTATATAGGAGAAAAGGGATGCAAATGCACTTCAGAAATTTACCAGATTTCTCCTAGTCGGACAAGGATGCTCTTGGTAGCAGCATAAATCTATGAGATTACGATTAAATCACATGTAAGAGTACACCATGATCTTCAAAGACCATGAGATATGTTTTAAACATGCCCGGGTACATTTGGGAGAAGGGTTCATATTTATCTCATAATGCAACATATGGAAATTGTTTGAAGATGGCAGTATGAAAAATGACCTTCAAATTAGCAAAATTGCACAAGCGGGCGTGCATAAGATTCAGTACACATAATGGAAAACAAAGCAGCAGACAAGTTCATTTCTGAAAATATACCAGCCATTAAAGGATAAACACATCCATAATAAATATTTCATTTATGGCCATCACTATAGGTACAATTCCCATCTCATAGACTTGTCCTTTTGTGGTGTTTGGTGTTGCGTTACAGTTCATAATAGGGCAGAGTCACAGACCCCAAACTCAGGTGAAAGAAGTGAAAGGCTAGTGAATTATTATTATTATTATTATTATTATTATTATTATTATTATTATTATTATTATTATTATTCAGCATCCCCTCTAGCCATTATATCTTTAACACAGGACATCTGCTTGCGCCACAGCAGCCCCCTGTAGTGTCAATACAAACTCATGCAGCTTTCTTTGCAGGGGAGAGAATACACTGCCGTGTTCTCTCTCTCACAGTTGCAGAGCTGATTTGCTCAGGGACTGCTCTGCTTCATTCATCACTGAACATTAGATTTGCTCATCTTGGTTGACTCTTATCCACCAGTGGATAAGTTATCTACAGTTTAATAAGCATCGCCGTGGCCAGGCTTGCTCCTGCTGATGTGACAAGCAGGCAATCTTTCAGTGCTGGGAAAGCTCAGTCCTCATACTAGCAATACCGGAGTGATAAACCTTCATTGTCCTCTGTTCCCTTCACACCTTTTAGCAGTAGCAATAATGTTGTTGATCTCTTTTTCTTGTGATGAATATATTTAAATAAAATTGGCACCCATATGCGCTGATCCTGTCTGTCTCTCACACTCCACACGAGAAACACGATACTTCCTTTGATTATACGTCGATCTTCACCAGATTTGTATCATACAGGTCTAGTCTCCTATAGATGTTTGAATTGCATTTGGTTGTAATTTTATAAACTATATACTGTATATTTATAGTTTAACTGCATCATTATATTGAAGGTATAAGGACCCTTGCTATGTCGTGCACTGGCTTTTATGTTGTTTAAATTGAACTTTAATTTGGATATTAAATTTCACTCCAGTGGTCATTCTGCAGTAAGTGACCTACAGCACAGGAAGTTAATAGGCTGGACAAATGTTGCAGGTTGTAATTATCATACCTAAATATTCTTCAATGGCAATGCATCTACAAATAGCAATACAATTATATATATATATATATATATATATATATATATATATATATATATATATATATATATATATATATATATATATATATATATAAACATAATTCATTATAATAATTGCACATTATAATATGTTTGTACCTTTGAATTATGGATTGTAAGCTTCTAATGTTGAATTGCTGAGTCAAGTCACAATAGGTCTGCCTGGTCCCCTACATTTGCATTGGAAGCTCAAAAGAATAAATAATTCATAACGAAATCAGAAATGTGTGAAGTCGGCAAGCACTGTATCCACAGAAGAGCACCTCACAGATGAATGCTTCCTGTTCTTGTTCATGTATTTATTACCAAGTCATCAGTATTAGAACATTCCAGACAACAGACCCAGAAAATGCAAAAGAAAGAATTGCTGCATGCTCAAAGCAGTAAAGCTGATTTTGCCGATAATGAAACATGCTCTCGTCTTAATTCCTTCATTTTAAAACATTAGATCAAGCTCTGATCCGAATCTGATCCTGCTCTGTAGCAAGATCAGATTGTGAGCCGAAACTGAGCTCAGGATCAGAGCTGATGCTTTTAGTGCAAACCCAACACATCACAGGATTAAGATCACTGGACCTGGGATTGGCTAGCCTTAGTACAGCCGCCCCAGGAGTATCTCCACTTAAAATGAACATGACCAAGGAGTCATAAAGCCTCCGAAAGGCATAGTGTTGCACAAGGTTCACGTCTGATTCACTGCCCTTTGAAAAAGGAACTGATTTGGTGATGCAGGGCAGCAGGGTGGACCCCCGTCTCTATAAGGCAATGAAGTGGCTGGGGAGGTGGGGGATATTGTTGCAACTGGGATTGCATCTGCAACAGCCAGATGAGTTTCCCTGGTGTTTAAATAACAAAGTGGGGAGTGATGGAAGGAGGATTCATAATCCCTCCACTGAATCCCAGCCAAGGGTTCAGAAGAGGGTGCATTACTATTGAGCAAAGCTCTTAACCCCCTGATAAAAGGTTTCCACAGTAAAAGCATTGCAAAGTGTTATAAAGCATAGTGAAAGCATGGCAAAGTCCAGAGGGGTATTGCAAAGCAAGTTAAACACATGGGAAACTATGGTGACTATACATGTAAACATAAAACTGCCAAATCACAATGCAGATGTACTGTGTCAAACATATAATGACTAGAGGGGATGCTGAATAATAATAATAATAATAATAATAATAATAATAATAATAATAATAATAATAATAATAATAATAATAATACAACTCTATATAGATGAAGGCCAGTCTTGATAGAAATTGAAGGGGCATTATTAATAAAGACGATACAAATTTTAACTCATTAGTCCTGATTAATGAAAGCCTGCAGGCATCATAATGAGACAGGAGGCTTAACTGCTGCCCACTGCTTGACAGTGCAGGGACGGGGATATGGTAATCAATAATTCCAAAAAAGTCTTAAAGGAAAGGGCTTTTACTGGATGAATCACCCAACAGGCACCAAAATAAATGTTTAATTAATTTTGAACAGGAATATGTGTTTTACAATAGTAAGTAGTTTTTTCATTAAAGCAAAACAACACTTAAAGAAGGGCTTTAAAATTAATGCTTCTTATTAGTAACACACTCACAGCTCCCCTTGTTGTGGTGAAGATCTTTTTCCTGATGTATTTTGTTGTTTTTTTAGCTTCAGTTGAGATGTGCAAGTTCCACGCCACTACAACAAGTGTCAAGAGACCCAGCATTGAATAGATTTTTAATTTAATGTTGCTGAGTGCGTACATATAGTTTTATCTCATTTTGGAATCAATCTTGTATTCATTCAAATCCAAGGATAGAATGACAGGGTCAAAATACGTCATGTTGCTAAGCAAATGCAGAGCTTCATCTCAGAATTCAGCTCTTTATTTATTTATTTTTAATAATTTTCCATTCATTGTTATACAGCATAAACCCTTCTGGGGGCTCATCACCTGTTCGCCCATCCATACTGGGGGAAGAAGTGCACCCCTCCATGAAAGTCCATGTGTATCCTTTTTATATTTAGAGCTGGTTCTTGATGCCCTGTCACTTCCGGAGCTGGGCTCCATTGTTTAGCCTCACTCTCACAGACCCGACTCTGGGATACGATGGGAGTGAGGTTGACATGGGATTGTGAAGACAACAGGAAGCAGCGGACAAAGAGACATGTTTTCAATTTGATTTCTCCAGTCTGGTCATTGAAATGTTACAAACACAATAGCATAGCTTTGACTTGTGAAACAACCCTGCTAAATTGTTTGTTTCTTGTTTTGTTGCATTCGCGCTTTTCCTTTCAAATGGTGAACATTGCAATTAGGGATACAAGTTAGGATAAATCTGACTCGAGGTCTCCTAAGCGAAACGTATCTCATTTTGTAACATTTTTATGGATTTTTCTTTTTCTGCTTTCAAACAAAACTAGTAAAGACTGGTGTATGGGTGTGCGCTCCCTGAGTTTCTTCACAAGAATTGATCCTGGCAAGTTTCCAGTCTTAAATAAAGCAATACAATTCATATACTGTATGGAGCATTTGTCTTGTTTCATAATTGAATAATTATTATTAATATTCTTAATAGTGATGTAGTCATGGCTGTGGTCGTAGTAGTAAATGTTTACATCTGTATAAACCACACAATTTTACAGCCTTATTATTTAGAGTTGTCACACGACCCCTGTAGGATAATAAGACCGCGCTGGGCCACATTGAGTGCACAAAAGCTGTTCAAAGCAAGCAGCAAATTCAGCAGATCAAAATGACATCCAGATTTCAAATTATTTTGATTGATGACGAGGAGAAAGTAAACGCAATAGCCCTTTCAATTATGTTGATCACATGTCTCATAATCTCCCTCCTCACAAGGAATGCATGCCATATACATGCGATCAATTTCTTACAAGAAAACATGGAATGAATGCAGGTAATTAAATCCACATGAATTAACAGGGCTGCATTCAAAAAGAATGATATAAGACCTCCGAGGAAGTGCAGGAGACATCCAGATGTTATTAATCCTGTGAGATCTAGCCAGCATTTACAAGAATTTCAAGGCAGTATTTGAAAGTGTTACCAAAAAGGTATCACATTCAAGAAAGCACAATGACAACTCTGAGAGACAGATTAACACATTAATCATGAATAGTATTAATCAAAAATCTGAACACAAGCCGTAAAGCGGTGAACAACATAAGTATAGGTTATCATAACAATATAGTTAAAGAGAACATTGAAATAGCAGGTAGAAGCCAGTTAAAAATGCTCCCAAAATTACAAATGAGCCTGTCCTGAAGTAAGGCCCATGGCACTTAACGGGTGAATGTGAGAAACCAGAGAAAAATTGATCATTTTCAACTAATTATAACCAGTAAATAAAGACTACCAAACTGTACAAGGCTGTAATTCCATGGCAAGGCTTTGGTGGCACGAACTAGATCTCATGATTTATATGCCACTAAAAACCCTGGCTAATTATTATTATTATTATTATTATTATTATTATTATTATTATTATTATTATTATTATTATTATTGTTGTTGTTCATACCAGTACAAATTATATGTTTCCTTTAACATATCTGCCCAAAGATTATTGGGACATAAATAATGTAATAAACTAAATGATATAACTGACGCATCTAAATAGCCAAGTAACAAGAGGTTTTCCTGCTTGCTAGAGTAAAATGTACCCTGCTCCGTTCAATAGAGACCCGCATCTAATAATGCTAGCATAGTCCTTGGTCTAATATGTAAAATTATTCATTTCTACAATAGGGATACCAAATTATTTTTTCAACTGAAGACTAATAAATCAGAATTTGTAACAGCAGCTATATTACTTTTTCAAAAACCAATACAATATTCTATAACTACTTCGTTTAACAGCATAAACTGTATCTGGATAGTGGATAGAAAAAAAACATGAAACTATTAAACTAGGAAGAGAACATAAATCTATTGGTTTATTATGGGTACTGCATATATATATATATATATATATATATATATATATATATATATATATATATATATATATATATATATATAGATGTGTATTTTTTAATGTATTTTTAATAACAATGCAAGCACTGTAAATTGCAGTTCACATTTTTTAAGATCACATTTTTCCCGTTTCGTAGCCTATATAAATATGTATAAGCAAACATAATGTATTAATGTATTTATATTCTAGAACTATGTACCGTACGTTTAGTTGAATATGCCAGCCTCTAAAACTAAAATTTAACACAGCATTTTAAATGTGCTTTAAGAGTTTGTTACAGTTGCATGTTTGTGTCTTAAAAAGATTTATACATTTTCAAAACTATTTACATACTGTACTCAAAATTTTAATTGTGTTTTCAAAAAAAAAAACAATAAGACTTGCAAGCCCCTACATTAAAAGCATGACTTTCTCTGGTAACTTAATGTTGTGTATTTTTCATATTTTATTCCATATTTTATTTAAATTTTCATTTGTATTGGAAAATGTCAAAATTTGCATTAAACAAACACATGGAATAATCACACAGAATACAATATAAAACACACTACAAATTATATATATATATATATATATATATATATATATATATATATATATATATATATATATATATAAGAGTTATACCCATGCTAACTTCTAATATTTACTTTAGATTTGCATCCCGCAATAGGATGTATAAGAAAGGTAGAACAGTAACATGCTAAATAAATACAAACATCCCTACAGAAAAAATCCACAATGTACAGGACTCCACTGGATAGCTAAACTTTCATTTCTGATACCTGAGTTCACAGAAAACAAATTAGATGCTGTTTAGTGTGCTACTAGATCAGGTCCTAAATGATATTTCACATTCAGTTTCTAAGAATCATCTTTTGGTTGAGGGATTTTAATCTTGAAATGATTGATAGATTAATCAGAGCAGGTAAACAGACGAATATTCGATTAATAACATACCGTATATAAGTCCCTTACGATATGAAATTGTAGTAACACCCCAACAGCAGTTAAAACATCCCCATTAAAATTTGCTCTAAAATACAAGGAAAATCTTTATTCTCTTAAGACACTTTTTACAGTTTTGTATTTAGTATTTACTTCAGGACATGAATACACATTTTTCCATTCAAACTTAATCAACTAAACCCCCTACTCAAAATGCATTACAGAAGCACCTGGTGAAACATCTTGGTCTGTCTTACCTTGCTGTTGTTTAGATGCCTTGGTACCTGTAGAGATGCCCCTGCTATTCCCTCTGGCTCCTGAAGATAAGTCAGTCTCTTTCAAACTGTACTGTAGGATCCCATTGCATTGCGAGCACACTGGAGAGCCACGAGTCTCGGAAAGACAAGGAGAGCTCCACACTCCTCGTGCTACAGCAGGCAGGCTGATACTGAGGAGCCTGTACAACAAGGCAGCAAGGCAAAGCAGGCTCTCTGAGAGCAGCCAGCCCCTTGTGGACAGGGAAGGGATTAGAGAGAGAAGGGGGGGGAGCTCTGGGGATATTAATGACTTTACTTACCGCAATAGAGCATTGACAAAAAGTTTAACCTACAAGTCTTAGATACATTGTCTACAACAGATGGAGCTGTAAAAAATTAATAGATAGATAGATAGATAGATAGATAGATAGATAGATAGATAGATAGATAGATAGATAGATAGATAGTTAGATAGATAGGTAACATTTGAGAAGCATTGTGGCTAGAAATTTAAGAGGAAACAATTATCTATTCAGGGATATCAAGATATTTAGTGATCCAAGTGGTAAAAAGACCAGTACAGGTCTTGTCATAAGTTCTTTTGCATCTGTCTGTCCCAATATAGAAATTGCTGGAGATTATATAAATAAATGGGAGAATATAATTTAATACAAAAAATGAAGCAGTCCCGCAGAGACAATAATATCAGCTTTATTGTATCTAATTTGTACAGAATAATTTGATTGACATGATGGTGATAGTGAGCTCCAAAGCCCTGATGTTTTCTTAGTGGTGGAGCGTGATGGTGCTTGTGACAGACGCCAATGGCCTCTGATCAGCACTCCCCCAGGAAAGCAAAGTGTTTAGTATCAGGAGAAACGGTGACAGTCAATAAGCTGCTGAATAGCTTCAAAAGCCATGTTTTTAACTCTTTCATGCCCTGTGCACATTCCTCCTTGTTCCCTTACTGTTTCTCTATTGACAAAGTCATACCACCTTGCAGACTGTCCACTGTTGCAACACACTTACCAATCTTTCATTTGCATTTGCTTTGATCGTGTCTGGAGTATCCTAAATGCTAGGACTTGACAGCCTTCCTTATTCCTTTCAAATCATGTGACAGTGTGACTTTTCAATGACCCCATCTAAACTACATGTAGACAGAGCAGAGATGGGGCTGACAGAGTTGAAAGGCCACCTGAAGGCTGTTTGCCCCAGCACTTAGGATTCTCCAGACAAGCTTAAAGCCAGGCAAACAAAATAACTCAATACAGGAGCAACAGAACACAAAGCTAGTCTTAAAACATGAAGAGGGGTTATACATATAGAACTTAGTCCTCCTTATTAACTTCACTTACAACGCACACACATTCCCACAATATGAGAGACAAACATTTTATCTGTTTGAATTCCACGTAACAAAGGAGAAAAAACCAGATCCAGTTTTACCAAATGAACAGTAGGTTGTTGAATCTCATTATCAAACATGTATTAACTAGGAATAAATGTTTTAACTGTGTGATGACGTTGACCTCTTTGTACCTTCTGTTCCAGCTGTCATCTCTCACCAGCCCCGTCTTCTTGCAACAAATGAAGCACTCACACGATTGTTTTTCTGTTGAAACTCAAAGTGTTGAATCGGTAAGAAAATAATCCACAGTGTCTAATTCAGCCTTTGTTTATCCCTTACAGAATGAATAGAAAAACCATAAAATAGAAAGGAAAATAAAAAAAAACAATTAAAAAGAGCTGTCGCCCATAGCAAGTACGAAACCTCGAGATTACAGTTGTAATGCTGCGCCTCATTGCTTCTGGAGTTAAACTGGCAGGGCCCAATGCAAAAAATAATAATTTAGCAACTGTTTTTTGGGGAGGGTTAGTGCCTTTGGTGCCTGTAACACTGAAGATGCTGCCACTCCCTTAATAAAACATATGTCACTATTTAGGAATGCAGTATGATGTCAGTCTAAAGTGTGAGAAGGATGATAACAATTTCATCAAATACAAATGCTTAGAAGTCCAGAGGTGCTCTATTAACACCAGCAGAATACGGTCCAACTTCTTGTGTATTTACTATGGTTTGACTAAACTTTTTATTACTATGAAGTTACAGTATGGTGTTGTTTCTTTAAATGTATTACCATCTGCCATTGCTTAGCACAGAAGCATGCAAGCTGTTGTTTGTTCTTTTTTTGTTTTTTTTTAAACAAGATGGGGTTTTATTGTTTCACCCCCTTTCAAAATATTTACCTTTTGTTGCCTTATAGCCTGGAAATATATATATATATATATATATATATATATATATATATATATATATATATATATATATATATATTCATTTATCTACACATCCTAACCCACATCCCAACTTTCAGCTGAAAAAATACTCTAGAAATTTGTAGAAAATGAATTAAAAATAAAAACTGAAATAACTTTGTTGGATAAGTGTCCACCCCCCTTGTAATAGCAATCCTAAATTAGCTCAGGTTTAACCAATCGCCTTCTAAATCACACACCAAGTTAAGTGGCCTCCACCTGTGTTAAATTGTTGTGATTCACATGATTTCAGGATAAATTCAGCAGTTCCCATAGGTTCCCTCTGCTGGGTAGTGCAGTGTAATCTCAAAGCAAAGATTCAGACATGAGCACCAAGGCGCTTTCAAAAGAACCCCGGGACAAAGTTGTTAAAATGCACAGACCAGGGGATGGGTAATATCCCTTGGAGCATGGTCAAGACAATTATTAAGAAGTGGAAGATGTATGGCACAACCAAGACCCTGCCTAGATCATGCCATACCTCCAAACTGGATGACTGAGCAAGAAGGAGACTGATCAGAGAGGCTACCAAGAGGCCAATGGCTACTTTGTAAGAGCTACAGGTTTTTAAGGCCAAGACTGGTCAAAGTGTGCATGTGACAACAATATCCCAAGCACTCCACAAATCTGGCCTGTATGGTAGCAAGAAGGAATCCATTACTCAAGAAAGCCCACCTTGAATCCCGTTTGAAATATGCAAAAAAACACTCAGGAGATTCTGTAGCCATGTGGTAAAAAGTTTAGTGTTCTGACGAAACTAAAATTGAACTTTTTGGCCTAAATGCAAAGCGTTATGTTTGGAGCAAACCCAACACAGCGCATCACTCAAAGAACACCATCCCTACTGTGAAGCATGGTGGTGGCAGCATCATGTTATGTGGATGTTTCTCTTCAGTGGGACTGGGAAACTTGTCAGGATAGAAGGGAAAATGAATGGAGCAATGTACAGAGAAGTCCTTGAGGAAAACCTGTTGCCCTCTGCAAGAAAGCTGAAACTGGGACGGAAGTTCACCTTTCCGCATGACAATGACCCAAAACATACAGCCAAAGCTACACTGGAGTGGCTAAGAAACAGAAAGGTAAATGTCCTTGAGTGGTCCAGTCAGATCCCCGACCTAAATCAAATCGAATATTTGTGGCATGACTTGAAGATTGCTGTACATCAACACTCCCCAAGGAACTTGACAGAGCTTGAACAGTTTTGTAAAGAAGAATGGTCAAATGTTGCCAAATCTAGGTGTGCAAAGTTGGTAGAGACCTATCCCAACAGACTCACAGCTGTAATTGCTGCCAAAGGTGCTTCCACCAAGTATTAACTCAGGCGGGTGGAGACTTATCCAATTATGATCTTTCAGTTTTGTATGTTTAATATATAATTAATATATAATTTAATATATGGTGTGTAGATAAGTGGAAAAGAATCCTCATTTAAACTGAGGCACTGACATAACAAAATGTGAAAAAAGTTCAAGGGGGTGTAGTCTTTCTATAGGAACTGTGTATATGTATGTGTGTGTGTGTGTATCATTGCCCCTTTAAAAATAGATCCGACTCAGACTTGATTTGTATACACAAAATAAATAAACAGAAACAAACACCTAGCTCTACACCTCTACACACCTAACTAAATAAAAGAACTGCCCTAACTAACACGGGGCAGCTAAGCTGTTTTCCCATCAGAAACAAAACTCAGATTACCACACATAAAATTTCACACTACCTTCTTTTACGATTGCACACACAACCAGCCCCAAGCAGACTGACTGCACCCTCTTTAAACCCCCGCACCTGGTACTAATTTGCAATACTTACCAGGTGTCGGTGATAATTAAACAATAAACAAATAACACAGTTAACAAATACCATGACATTAAACAAAATGCGCATATGCCCTCTTTTTTAAGCAGGGAAGAATCCACCATCTCCCTGCTACCTTACAATATATACAGTGCCTTGCAAAAGTATTCAGACCCCTGGCCAATTCTCTCATATTACTGAATTACAAATAGTACATTGAAATTTCGTTCTATTCGATATTTTAGTTTAAAACACTTAAACTCAAAATCAATTATTATAAGGTGACATTGTGTTTTATGTTGGGAAATATTTTTAAGAAAAATAAAAAACTGAAATATCTTGCGTGCATAAGTATTCAACCCCCACACATTAATATTTGGTAGAGCCACCTTTCGCTGTAATAACAGCTTTAAGTCTTTTGGGGTAAGTATATACCAGCTTTGCACACATACTTGGAGTGATTCTGGCCCATTCTTCTTGGCAGATTTGCTCCAGGTTGTTCAGGTTGGATGTACGGCGCTTGTGGACCGCAATTTTCAAATAGTGCCACAGATTCTCAATGGGACTGAGATCAGGACTTTGACTGGGCCACTGTAGGACATTCACATTTTTGTTCTTGAGCCACTCCAATGTTGCATTGGCCTTGCGCTTGGGATTACTGTCCTGCTGAAAGGTGAATTTCCTCCAAAGCTTCGGTTTTTTAGAGGACTGAAGCAGATTCTCTTGTAGTATTTTCCTATATTTGCTCCATCCATTCTTCCTTCAGTTGTAACAAGATGCCTAGTCCCTGCTGATGAGAAGCATCCCCACAGCATGATGCTGCCACCACCATACTTCACTGTAGGGTCTTGAGGCATGGGCAGTGTTAGGTTTGCGCCACACATAGCGCTTTGAGTTTTGGCCAAAAAGGTCTATCTTGGTCTCATCTGACCACAAAACCTTTTCCCACATCGCAGCTGGGTCACTCTCATGCTTTCTGGCAAACTCCAGACATGCTTTCAGATGGTACTTTTTGAGTAACGGCTTCTTTCTTGCCACCCTCCCATACAGGCCAGTGTTATGCAGAGCTCTTGATATGATTGACTGGTGCACCATTACTCCACTCCCAGCCATTGAACTCTGTACCTCCTTCAAAGTAATTCTTGACCTCTCTGTGGCTTCTCTCACAAGTCTCCTTGCTTGAACGCTGAGTTTTGGGGGACGGCCTTTTCTTGGCAGTGCCTGGGTGGTGTGATGCAGCTTCCACTTCATGATTGTTTATCCAACTGTGCTCACTGGGATATACAAACACTTGGATATTATTTTGTACCCTTTCCCTAATCTATGCATTTGTATTACTTTATCTCTAACTTCTGCAGAATGCTCTTTGCTCTTCATTTTCCTTCAGATTCAAAGCCTTATCAATGATCCTTCAACAGTGGGGTTTTTATCCAGAAAATGTGACAGCAACTTTAATGGTTCAAAGGTGGAGGCCAAAGGTAAGGTAATTGTGTCCTCGTTAGGGCAATTTCTTTCATCGATGCGAACTGGGAGCTTCCACAGCACAGGGGTTGAATACTTATGCAAGCAAGATATTTCAGTTTTTTATTTTTCTTAAAAACATTTCCCAACATAAAACCAATGTCACCTTACAATAATTGATTCTGAGTTTCAGTGTTTAAAAATAAAATATCAAACAGAACAAAATTTCAGTGTACCATTTGTAATTCGGTAATATGAGAGAATTGGTCAGGGGTCTGAATACTTTTGCAAGGCACTGTATATATATTTACGCACCAATCCGATCGCGGTGTCAGTGTTCCTCAGTTTCCCACAGACTTTAAAAATCCAGGACCGTAATTCGGGGTCATGTCTGGTCTTGTCATTACCTGCTTTTCTGAGTTTTCCTGACTGACAGGAATATATTATTGCTGGTTTTAAACTTGCTCTCAGAGAGAAACTTCTACTGTTAAAATATGTATTTAGTCCTGCTCAGCATTACAAAACTAAAGACTGAATACTCATCCTCAGTTGAACTTCTTGCACTAGTATAAAATTCCCATATCTTTTTCTTTAAGTGCATTAACCAGCCCATGCTGTAATGTGTTTTTTATTATTTGTTTGTGTTTTTTTTTCAGTCTTTGTTTTCTTCTGTTTTAGCTGTTCCTTACCTATTGTTAGTGTTTACTCTTGCTGGTGCACTTATTTTTTATTTTTCAGATGGACTGCTGTCTTCATTCAGAAAGTTGGTGTTGTACCAGTTATGTGGATTTTCAACCCCAAATATATTAAAGGAATAGAAGAAATGCCACTCATTTTTTGGCAGTGGTTTTGTAACTAATAACAAATAAAATGGCAGTTTGTCATGGAATTTAGAATGTAGTGGTGCGTAGTGATATATTCAGTGTGAAGCGGCTCATTAGTATGCAAGCCATGGTATTTGCTATATATACGCACGATCATCTGATGCTGTTTAACCAATCAGAGGTTGTTATTTTTCCAAGCCGTATATATATATATATATATATATATATATATATATACAGACACAGCTCAAATTTGTTGGTACCCCTCCACAAAAAATGAAGAATGCACAATTTTCTATGAAATTACTTGAAACTGACAAAAGTAATTGGCATCCACCATTGTTTATTCCATATTTAATAGAAATCAGACTTTGCTTTTGATTTTTTATTCAACATAATATTGTAAATAATAAAACAAATGAAAATGGCATGGACAAAAATGATGGGACCGCTAGCCTAATAACCTGTAGAGGCAATCACTGCAATCAAACATTTTCTGTAGCTCTCAATGAGACTTCTGCACCTGTTAACAGGTAGATTGGCCCACTCTTCCTGAGCAAACTGCTCCAGCTGTCTCAGGTTTGATGGGTGCCTTCTCCAGACTGCATGTTTCAGCTCTTTCCATAACTGTTTGGTAGGATTCAGATCAGGACTCATAGAAGGCCACTTCAGAATAGTCCAATGTTTTGTTCTTATCCATTCTTGGGTGCTTTTATCTGTGCATTTTGGGTCATTATCCTGTTGGAGGACCCATGGCCTGCGACTGAGACAGAGCTTTCTGACACTGGGCAGTACGTTTCGCTCCAGAATGGCTTGATAGTCTTGAGATTTCATTGTGCCATGCACAGATTCAAGGCACCCTGTGCCAGGCACAGCAAAGCAGCCCCAAAACATAACCGAGCCTCCTCCATGTTTCACTGTAGGTATGGTGTTCTTTTCTTTGAAAGCTTCATTTTTTCGTCTGTGACTTGCCAAAAAGTTTCAGTTTTGACCCATCTGTCCATTCTCCCAGAAGGATTGTGGCTTGTCAATATGCATTTTAGCAAATTCCAGTCTACCTTTTTTATGTTTTTCTTTCAAAAGTGAAGTCGTCCTGGGTCTTCCTCTATGGAGCCCACTTTCGCTCAAAAAGCGACGGATGGTGCGATCAGAAACTGATGTACCTTCACCTTGGAGTTCAGCTTGCATCTCTATGGCAGTTATCCTTGGTACTTTTTCTACCATTCCCACTATCCTTCTGTTCAATCTGGGGTCGATTTTCCTCTTGCGGCCGCGCCCAGGGAGGTTGCATACAGTTCCATGGACCTTAAACTTTTTAATAATATTTGTTGTCACAGGAACATCAAGCTGCTTGAAGATGGTCTTGTAGCCTTTACCTTTACCATGCTTGTCTATTATTTTCTTTTTGATCTCCTCAGACAACTCTCTCCTTTGCTTTCTCCTGTCCATGTTCAGTGTGGTGCACACAATGATACCAAACAGCACAGTGACTACTTTTCTCCATTTAAATAGGCTGAATGACTGATTACAAGATTGGAGATATGTGTGTTACTAATTAAAGAAACTAATTAGTTTGAAATATCAGTATTATCCAATTATTTATTATCTTTTCTAAGGGGTACCAACAAATGTGTCCAGGCAATTTTAGAATATCTTTGTAGAATAAGCAATAATTCATCTCTTTTCACAGCTTCTTTGCTTTATGACATACCAAAGGCATGCAAGTGTACATGATAAAATAGCTTTTAATTTAATCACTTTTCAGGAGGAATGAAGCATTAGTTCAATGAGCTGTAAGGGTACTGTAGCAGGGGAAGATCTGTGCTGACTCTGCTGGCGTGTTCACAGTGCTTCAGGAAGAGGGCGGCAGTCGTCCAACAACCGCCTGTGAGTCATGGCAGTGACACGGGGAGGTGGGAAAGTGGGTGTGTGGACTTTCCCCCTCTCTGAATGGCTGAGAGGTGAGTCTTGGGAGATTGTTAGCCCTATAAGATAATGCTCTGTTGTTTCCTCAGGTCTGCCCTTTTAAACGCGCCGAGAGTGCAGAAGCGCTAGTCCAGGACTGAGAACCAGTCGGGAGAGAACGATACTGAGAGTTTCAGAGCGAGACAGTGAGGGCGGGGAACCCTTGGGCAGACCCCGGAATATTGTAGCCGAGCAGGCTAGTTAGCCAGCAGCGTAGGTCGGTGATCCGGGTCGCACGGGCAGCGGCAACCGGGATATCGCTGCAGCACCTTTTCTTTGTAGTTTTGTTACCGTTTTATTTTCCCTGTTTCTTTGTGCCTTTGATTTTTGTATTATTGTTTTGAAGCACCTGCGAGTGTGCCTGGACTGTTTACCATTGCTTGGTATTCCCGTGGTTCTGTTTACCATAGTTGGTAAGCAAAACATGGACCAACAGCGCCCTCTGCGGGCTAAGAAACCCAAAACACCCTGCAATAAAACTGGGCACCTGTGTGATGTTGTCAAGCTCATCTGTCTATCTCCTGAGTCAGTGAATTACCCACCACCCTTTCACACGTGGTGTCAGTAGTGGGATTCACTGACATTGCCCGTAAAAGCAGTGCACCCACAGAACCAGGACACAGAAGCTATGGATGCCACCCAATTTGCAGCCCTGGTGGACCTCCTGCACCAGACTCTCACTGCCGCGGTACAGGGAGTGGCTAGACCCGCAGCTCCAGACCACTCCATACAGAGACCCTCCAAGATGATGGCCGAGGATAGACCTGACGCCTACTTGGAGGTGTTCGAGGCTATGGCGATCTCGGCCGGGTGGCCCCAAACCCAGTGGGCTAGCTGCTTGTTGCCACAACTTACCGGGGAGGCTCAAGCAGCTGTGAGGATGCTGTCCCCGGAGCACATGCTGGATTACCCCTTGCTGAAGGCAGCCATCGTAAATCATGTTGTGGCCACACCGGAGGGCTACTGTAAGAATTTCCGGGAGGAGCAGTTTGCGGCAGGGGAGCACCTCCGAGCTATTGCCCACCGGTTAAAAGATTATGCCATGGGCTGGCTGAACCCAGACGCGGTCACCAAAGCCAGGTTGTTGGAGCTGATCATGGTGGAGCTGTTTCTGGAGTGTCTGGCCCCGGGACCTCGGCTATGGGTCCAGCGACTGGCACCAGACACTCTTGATCGGGCAGTCGAACTGGCGGTACAGTACCAGGCAGCGGAGCCAATGCCTGTGAGACCATCTGGGAGGAGCGCGGCTACCGGATCGACCCCTCAACTTGCCCTGGAGAGGGCGAAGGGACTGGGGGGAAGGGGTAGTCCAGGATTTGGTTGGGGGGTGTCGGGGGGAGCTCCCGGCCCGGGAACTGGAGCAGCATGGGGATACCCATGGGCTGCTGCAGTGTCGGACCGGGGTCTCGCGCAGACGCCTTATCGGAGAGCTCCAGTGTTTCCCCCTATTGCCAAAACTTCAGGGACAGAAACTAGCCCACCGAGGTGTTGGACTTGCAGGGAGGTGGGCCACCTCGCCTGGGACTGCCCCATGATGGAGTGTGACCTCAGCCGGCCAGGTAGGCGCGTTCAATTACCTCAGTCACTTCAGCACACGGGTTTTGTTATTCCTGTGACAGTGGATGGTACAAATCCCAGGCTCTCCTGGATTCAGGGTGTGGTCAGTCTCTAGTATAGGAGAGCCTAATCTCACCAGGGCATAAACGTATATTGGGACAGGTGCATATTAAACATATTCATGGGGATGTTCACTCCTATCCCAAGATCAATTTGTGTATGACTATTGGCCAGCAGGTGACGCAGGTGCAGGTAGGATTATGTCCTCGATTGCCGGTACCAGTAGTCCTGGGACGGGACTGTAATCAGTTTAAAGTTTGGTTGACTGCCCTGACAGCCCCATCCTCTTTATTGGCTAAGAAAGAGGAAGTAATTGGAGAGATATTTCCCTTTCGTGATCCAGAATGGTTTTGCCATTAATTTAAACCCTATAAAACTAAATGGGAGCTCCGGATCGCTAAGAATGAGGACTGGCAATGGAGGGAGTCAGAGAAGTTTCAGGTGGAGGCGGTTGGTGAAGAGTCCGGGGGGGAGGTCACGGAGCCAGCGCAGGGGTCTGGCTCAGCTGCCTCTACTTAGGACCAACCTGACCCCGAGTTGGAAGCCATGGGAGCTGATTTCTTAGCTCGCTCCCATGACTTCCAACTCGAGCAAGGGTGTGATGACGTGCTGGGCAGACTTTTTGACCAAGCAGCAGTGGTTAATGGTCGGGTGGACATGCCCAGATGCGTCGCCACGTACCCCCACTTTGAAATTGATCAAGACCTGCTGTACCGTGTTGATAAATGGCCCCAGACCGGTGAAGTGCATCATCAGTTGTTCATTCCTCAGCCCTTTAAGGAGGATTTGTTGCAGCTGGCTCATGCTATTCCCCTGTCTGGTCATTTGGGAAGGGATAAAACTAAAGCAAGGCTTGTGTCATGGTTCTTCTGGCTGGGGCTGGATGGCAATGTCAAGCGGTTTTGTGAGCGTTGTGGGGAATGTCAAAAGGGCAGCCCTAGAGCCATTCCATGAGCCCCACTGGTGCCTTTTCCCCTAGTGGAAGCTCCGTTTAAGCGTATTGGGATGGACATAGTTGGGCCATTAGAGAGGAGCATAGCAGGATACACCCACCTACTTGTCATTTTGGATTACGCTATGTGTTATCCAGAGGCTATTCCCCTCCGAACTATTTCCGCTAAGTCTGTTGCTAACGAGCTTGTAAAGGCTTTTTCCCGGGTGGGGATTCCCAAGGAGATACTAACCGATCAAGGCACCAATTTTATGTCCTGGCTAATCCGCGGAACATGTAAACTTTGGGGAATTAAGACCATTAGGACCTCGGTGTTTCATCCTCAGACCAACGGTCTGGTGGAACGCTTTAATAAGACCCTTAAGAGCATGTTGCGTAGGTTTATTCGTAGTGATGTGCTTAGTGGGACCAGCTGATTCCTCCCCTTTTCTTTGCGATCAGAGAGGTACCCCAGGCTTCCACAGGGTTTTTACCATTCGAGCTGTTGTATGGGCGGAGACCCCGGGGTGTGCTCGATCTGGTCAGAGAGATGTGGAAGGAGCAGCAGGACAATTCGACCAATACCGTCCGGTATGTGTTGGACCTGTGCAAGCAGCAGGCACAGCACATACAGGAGACCCAGTATAACCGAGCAGCCCAGTTGTGCACATTTCAGCCGGGGGATAAGGTACTTCTCTTATTACCCAGTTCAGAGTCGAAACTCTTGGCTAAGTGGCAAGGACCCTTTGAGGTTACACGCCAGGTTGGGAAGGTGGAATAATATGAAATCTGCCAGCTGGAGCGACGGAGAGAGAAACATATTTATCATATCAACCTCTTAAAGCCTTGGTTGCAACCAGTGGCGTTGTTAGTGGCGCATGCAGATGATGTCACAGACCTGGGACCTGATCTTTCTGTGTTGGCAAGAAAAGGATAGGTACAGATTGTTGAGAATCTGACACCAACGCAGAAATGTCAGGCTCACGGTCTTGGATTTAACGAAGGGGTACTGGCAGATACCCCTGACTCCGGAATCTAGAGAGAGGACGGTGTTTTCGACTCCATTTGAGTTGTACCAATTTAGGACCATGCCCTTTGGGTTGCACGGAGCACCCGCCAGCGGATGATGGATTGCATCTTGCGGCCCCATCAGCAGTACACCGCTGCTTACATAGATGAAGTGGTTATCCACAGTGAGGATTGGTCGAGTCATCTGTGTAAGGTGGCGGCAGTGCAGCAATCCTAACCCAAAGAAGTGTGCCATTGGGAAGAGTGAGTCGGAGTATTTGTGGTATCAAGTAGGGGGCAGCCAGATCAGACCGCTTTTGCTAAGGTGAAAGCCTTGGCTGACTGTCCCGTTCCCACAACCAAAACCCAGGTGCGCTCTTTCTTGGGACTAGCGGGTTATTATAGAAAGTTCATCCCGAGCTTCGCTACGCTCGCTGCTCCCTTGACAGACCTCACCTGGAAGGCTGCCCCAAATATGGTTCAGTGGACGGAGTCGTGCCAGAGGGCTTTTCTCGCCTTGAAGAGGAGGCTGTGTAGTAAGCCAATGCTATGCAGCCCGGATTTTGGTAAGAGGTTCACCCTGTAGACGGATGCGTCAGAGACGGGTCTCGGGGCAGTGTTGTCTCAGGAGGTTCGGGGAAGTGAACACCCAGTCCTGTACATCAGCAGGAAGCTCCTTCCCCGCGAGAAAAATTATAGCACCATCGAGAAGGAGTGTCTCGCAGTAAAATGGGCAGTCGAGTCACTCCGGTACTACCTCCTGGGGTGACACTTCACCCTGGTTACAGATCATGCCCCCTTAGCATGGCTTCACCAGATGAAAGATAGCAACGCCAGAATCACATGGTGGTACTTGGCCTTGCAGCCCTATGCCTTCAGGGTAGACCACCGAGCATCAAAACGCAGACTTTTTTTCACAGGAAGGCATGGGGGTGTAGGATTTTTGAATGAACTGGTGGTGTCATTCTAAGGGGAAGGATATGTAGCAGGGGGAGATCTGTGCTGACTCTGCTGGCGTGTTCACAGTGCTTCAGGAAGAGGGCGGCAGTCATCCAACAACCGCCTGTGAGTCATGGCAGTGATACAGAGAGGTGGGAAAGTGGGTGTTTGGACTTTCCCCCTCTCTGAATGGCTGAGAGGTGAGTCTTTGGAGATTGTTAGCCCTATAAGATAATGCTCTGCTGTTTCCTCAGGTCTGCCCTTTTAAACGCACCGAGAGTGCAGAAGTGCTGGTCCAGGACTGAAAACCAGTCGGAAGAGAACGATACTGAGAGTTTCAGAGCGAGACAGTGAGGGCGGGGAACCCTTGGCCAGACCCCGGAATATTGTAGCCAAGCAGGCTAGTTAGCCGGCAGCATAGGTCGGTGATCCGGGTCGCACGGGCAGTGGCAACCAGGATATCGTTGCAAAGTGCAGCACCTTTTCTTTGTAGTTTTGTTACCGTTTTATTTTCCCTGTTTCTTTGTGCCTTTGATTTTTGTATTATTGTTTTGAAGCACCTGCGAGTGTGCCTGGACTGTTTACCATTGCTTGGTATTCTCGTGGTTCTCTTTACCATAGTTGGTAAGCAGACCACGGACCAACAGCACCCTCTGCGGGCTAAAGAAACCCATAACACCCTGCAATAAAACTGGGCACCTGTGCGGTGTTGTCAAGTTCATCTGTCTGTCTCCTGAGTCAGTGAATTACCCACCACCCTTTCACAGGTACCGTTAAATTTGAGCACGTCTGTGTGTGTGTGTGTATGTGTGTATATATATATATATATATATATATATATATATATATATATATATATATATATATATATATATATATATATATTACAAACTCGCGTTATACCTTGCATTGTCGGATATTCGTACGCATATAACACATACTTGATAAAGTCTTACAAGTCAAAGTTTGATTTACCGACGAGTTCCGGTTATAGTAGTAGCAATTCTGCAAAAAAAGTATAAAAAAAAACGGAAATACGTGGTCAACCACATAAATTATATACACGTATTTTTACATTTATAGTATATTATGTTGAAAATGATGACAGCAATTGGTAGTAGTGTGTTTGTTGTAAACACTAAAGGGTGTTCTGTAAAAGGTCTTTAAGTAGGAATACACTCTGGCTCTTTTGCATAGTGATTGAGACTCTTGTGTATGGTTGTCAGTTTGCTCTGCACTGTTACATCGGATCAAAAAGAGGAGGCTGGTGGAAAGATTGAGCAGTTGAAACTGATCTGTTGAGTAGAGTGGTGAAACAAATAATTAAAACATAATTATCTGATTCTTTCATAAGTGGTGACTTTTACCCATGTGGCCTCAAAAAGGCTCTCAAACATGTTTGAGCAGGTATA
Organism: Polyodon spathula; assembly: GCF_017654505.1. Taxonomy (NCBI): domain Eukaryota; kingdom Metazoa; phylum Chordata; class Actinopteri; order Acipenseriformes; family Polyodontidae; genus Polyodon; species Polyodon spathula. Next base: position 18,802,408 of record NC_054556.1, read on the forward strand.
CCAGAGTGTAACCACTAACCGTCCCCCTGCAACACTCTGCCCTTAGTGCCTGTACATCATTTATGAGTATGGACCCTGTACTTTTAAAATATTCACTTACAATCATTTAGTAAAAGGGACTAACATCAGCATTTATTTTTTTCTCAACTCTGGAGCAATACAGCCAAAAAAAGGGGAGGCTAAAAAAAATTGATCTATTTAAGAAAAAGGAAGCAATATGGCTAAACTTTAATTCCTGAGCAAGTGAAAAGGACTACACCCAGACGTTGTGTCTGTTTGTGTGTTTTTGTTGTATTATTATGATTTGAATGTATCGTTTGGTGTTTAAAAACACAATGTCTGTTATTTTGGTTTTACAGCCACTCATAAGGGTTGGGTGTTCACAGAGAAGGAAAGTAAGAGGTACAATATAAAAAATAACAAGACCAGCACAATACTTGTTTTATTTAGTGTGTGTACTGTTTTGTATCTCTTTATTTTGACCATCATGCCATTTTGTTTTGAAGAAGCCTTTTGTTTTGTTTAAACCTTTTATTTTTATTAAAGAAAGCACATTTGTGACTCGCCCATAGTACTGTGTGTTTACTTCCTGGTCTGTGACATCACCACTTGACCATCCGGTCACAACAAGGTACATAACAATTCAAAGAAACAAACAGAAACAGCACTCTTAATACTAATACTAAGTCTCCTTAATATTAGCATCCAGGGTCGTCAATATGGGAGTGCACATAGATAAGCTTATTTATTGCAACATTTTCAAGTAGGCAGTGCCCCTTCTGCTGCCTGTGATGAGAAGCCTAGTTGTCTTTAATCACTTTGAGTTTTTTCTGTTTCAGTCGTCACATCTTGGTGACTTTTTAACTTAGTGGATGTAAGAAATGCAGTAGTGTGCAAATGTATTAGAAGATAATTGATTTGTTGTACATATGAAATCAATTGAAAATCTTGGAACCGTGTCAAAATAGGGAAATTAGTGATTAAACTGAATAGGTCACACATGTAATTAATTTTAAATAGTCAGAGAAAAGGAACATATAGCTGCTTGAACTCTTCATGTGCCTGGCCATTCCTCCCTAACCCTAACCCACTGGAATGGCCTAGGGAAGACCAGCAACCTAGCACAGTCAGGGAGTGACTGCATGACTCACCCAGCAACAGCCAGGATGTGACTGTATGACACCGTGCCACAGCCAGGACGTGACTGTATGGCTTACCCTGCCACAGCCAGGACTTGACTGCATGACTCATCCTGCCACAGCCAAGATGTGACTGTATGACTCACCCTGCCACAGCCAGGATGTGACTGTATGATTCATCCTGCCACAGCCAGGATGTGACTGTATGACACCCTGCCACAGCCAGGACATGACTGTATGACTCATCCTGCCACAGCCAGGATGTGACTGTATGACTCAACCTGCCACAGCCAGGATGTGACTGTATGACTCAACCTGCCACAGCCAGGATGTGACTGTATGGCTGACCCTGCCACAGCCAGGATGTGACTGTATGACTGACCCTGCCACAGTCAGGATGTCTGTATTCTTTTGCAGGCATTTAATCCAAAGCGATTTACAGAAACTAGGGGGTGAACTAAGCATGAACAATTGCTGCAGAGTCACTTACAATAAGATCTCAACCAGAGCGCAAGGAGGTTAAGTGAACTGCTCAGGGTCACAAGTTTGTTAATTGCTGAGAGGGCATTAGGACTGGGGTCCTCCTGGTATCAAGCCCTTTTCTTTAACCACTGGACAACCAAGCCTGCATACAAGAGAGAGGTAAGCCACTCAGAGGCCATGCTACACTAGAGCTGTCTAAAATTGTACCCAGAAACTGGGGGTATATGGAGCCTTTTCTGTTGGTGTGTTTGTATGTCACACCACTTATCCAACACAAGGACGTTCTGTATCACACTCTACAGAGAGCATCACAGTATGCATAGTTATGGAGGCTTCCTGCATATGTATGTCATACATACATGTCTGTGGTGCAGGTGTAGGCCATTTCATAAATTTAATTGGACTGCTAACTCTAATTTTGTATTTTGAGACACTGACATGCTTGTTTTGACATTGTTATTTTTATTTAGTTCAATAGAGACATTTTTGTATAATTAATTAGCTGGGTAATTAATCAGGCTTCCTTCTGCATACGAAGATTGAGACACTTGTAATGATAGGTTTGCAAGCTGTGGATGAATAATGCATCTCTGAATTGTGAATTATTAATGACTTATAATTTTTACTGCTTGGGCTCTTTGCTCCGTGGGTACATGTTGTTGAATATAAAATGGATGAACTGCAAAAAAATTGTCTTTAGAACAAATATTATGAGAAGAAAACAGCTTCTTTCACAAAATATGTTTTCTATGACAAAAGGACCATCTCCATTATGGTAATTCATGGTTTTATGCAACACAATGGGGCTGCGAGAATGAATGCTTTACCTGAATATATTTTTAAATGATAAGGTAAGGATGTGCACGGAATAAAGACTACACTGCCAAAGGTTACTTTGGCAGTGTAGTCTTTATTCCATTAAACTTAACTTAAACTTAGTTTCACCTTATGGAGAACTTGATTTGAATACAGCTTAGGTTTAAAGTTTGAAAGTTGGACATCAGTGCAATCCAGAAAACAAACACCACACCTTATTGCACAATGTGTCAGTCTCTGCTTGAGGGAGGCCAAGGACTGAATGGCAGGCAGGGGGTGTTCAGGTCAGGATTGAGTCAGTCTCATTCTCTCTCTCAGTCTCAGTCTCTCTCTCAGTCTCCCTCTAAGTATCAGTCTCAGTCTCTCTCTCAGTCTCACTCTGTCTCTTTCAGTCTCAGTCTCTCTCTCAGACTCTCTCTGACTCAGTCTCAGTCTCTCTCTCTCAGACTCTCTCTGACTCAGTCTCAGTCTCTCTCTCAGTCTCACTCTGTCTCTTTCAGTCTCAGTCTCTCTCTCAGACTCTCTCTGACTCAGTCTCAGTCTCTCTCTCAGTCTCACTCTGTCTCTTTCAGTCTCAGTCTCTCTCTCAGACTCTCTCTGACTCAGTCTCAGTCTCTCTCTCAGTCTCACTCTGTCTCTTTCAGTCTCAGTCTCTCTCTCAGACTCTCTCAGTCTCACTCTCAGTATTCTCTTCTAGTTGTGTGAAACAGCTGGGTTGCTTGAGAAAGCCAGGAATGGCGGCACATGATTAGCTGTGTGTGTTCTCAGGCAGCTAGCTGACTAGGAGCCTCTGATAATGGAGACTTGGAAAAGCTTTGAATCTCCTCTCCTGTACCGCAAAGGTAAATATGAACGGGGGGTTCAGTATCCCCCTTCGCGCAAGAATGCTGTACTTGCCCCAAGATATCACTGATACGAAAGGCAGCCTTTGCATCTTCCACAGCTTCCTTTGCCGCCCAATTTCTTCCAGATTTCAACACAGGGGCTGCCTGCCACACACATTCATCATTTTACTCTACCGATGTAATTTCCAATAGAGCCTTCTCACACTTAAACTCCTCGATTAGAGCTGAGATTGGCAGCTGCAGTATTCCTTTACCATACAGTCCCACTCTGCTGAGGCATTTCCTGATGTATGAACTGATTAATGCTTCCAGCTTCTCTACTGTTGTCAAGGAAAACTCATACACAGTGAGTGGCCACAGAAGTCTTGGCAGTAGACCAAACTGAAACACCAGAGTTTAAGTTTGCTGTTCAACCCTTGCACTGCTTGTTGTCTCACCTCTCATACGAACTGTGTCCTTTACATCCCCATAATACCATCTCCCAAGACTTTTCACAGGCTTCTCAGACACTGTTGGTATTAGCTCACTGTCAATGTAGAACCTCTTATCCACTACTTTACCTTTAATTATAGAGATGCTCCTTGACTTAGTGGGCTTGAATTGCATTCGTGCCCATTCAACGTTATTGATTGATTTGGCCAATAACCGATTAGTGCAGGCTACTGTTGTAGTCATGATTGTCATGTCATCCATGTATACTCTAATTGGTGGCAGTCGCTTTCCAGAAGCCAAGCGCTCTCCTCCCACTACCCATTCTGATGCCCTAATAATTACTTCCATTGCCATGGTAAAAGCTAGTGGGGAAATGGTGCATCCTGCCATTATTCCAATTTCTAGACATTGCCATTGCAATGAAGCAGTTCAATAGGTAAGCTGACAATCTTTTGACCAACAATGCTGAAGAAAATCTTTCCTTCCACATTTAACAAGGAAATAGGGTGAAACAGACCGATACTCGTAGAATCTTTTTCTTTGGGTAAAAGACCCCACCTACTAGTATTCTGGTGGATTGATAGGTGGGAGGTCGGAAGGAATTGACATGGGCTCCTGCCTTTTCTAATCTGTGTGCATTTCTTTGAGATAGCTCTCCAGTTCAGACTTAGTTGCTTTGAGTGTGCCATTTTTCTCCCTGGTGCTTTGCAAATTTGAATGGATCTTTATAAAAGTTAGTTCTCATGCACTCCTTCTTTTTGCAGAGTTTCCATAGGCGCTCAGCTCTGCGCAATGTTGCAAGCTTATCTTTTGTGACCCATTGTAATAGATTGAGTGCCTCCTTCTGACTTTGTTCTGCTCTGCTCCATTGCTTCCTCAGCTGCCGCCTTTCTCTAAGTGTTCTGTCTCCTGCTGCCATCTAGACTTCACAAGAATAGTTTGTACTTTCTTCTTTCTTTTTTCAACTCCAAACCTCTTGCTTCCTTCTGAGTAGACGGTATCCCCAAATTTATCTAGCTTCTTTTCAACAGTTCCACCTAACCTTTCCAACGCAAAACAGAGATTTGTGTTTACTGTGTCCCATGCTGTTTTCTCAGAAGCTCTTGGCCATGTAACTCCAAGCTTGTGCCCTTTGAGGTTCTTTTTTCTCTTAAGCCACTTAATCTGACTGGGATCATTAGGTCCTTGTGTCCTTATGTCAGTGACAGCCAACTGAACTCAAGAGCAGCTCCTATACTCAAAGCACCTAAACCCAGACTTATCAATAACAAAATAACAAAATCACAATAAACACCACTAAGAATGATTGCAATCCTCATCAATAGGTAAAAGGGAAGTAAAACAGATACACAATTTGTAATTTGAAGTTGCTTTTGTATGATTTTGAAAATGGTGTGATTACAAACATATTTTGTGAATGATCAACTGGTCTGAGTGGAATAAAATGGGCAACGACTACACCACTCCCCCAGCCCCCAGGATTCTTGTGCAATTACTTGGGCGGCTGAGCATTTAGCATTAACTACAGTGAGCATGTAAGTCAATGCTACTTACCCATTAAACAATGTTGGCATTTATGGCAAGAGTCAATCTGCTGTATCCAGATGTCTGGGCCATGTTAATTGCTTCAACAGTCAAGAGAGCTAATAAATATATATGATCCACATTAAGCAACAGCAACAGCAACCTGACCAGCCGTTTTCAGATCGTCTCTCATTCGCTCACATGTAATTCTCTGACACCTATAAAGCACGCTCAAATGACCCATAAAGACTCAAAATTGAAACAGCTTTCATTAGAGGCAAGAGACAGAAAATGATCACTCTGTAACAGTAATACAAATATTTGCCTTGCTTCTCTCTGCACCATGAAACCAGAGTGCAAAAGAGCATCTCATTTGTTTCGTTTCGTCTGCAATCGACAGTCCAATACGCCAGACAAACCTCAAAGATGTCTGTAATATGGATCAAGTTATTGGGTCACCTGGTAAAAGCACTACCATAGGGAGTGTTGGAAGGGTCACGCAAGCCGGAGCTTGCAGGTTCAAATCCTGGTTGCGCCAAGTTGGTTAGGGACCAATAGGGAGAGTTAAAGAGTAATATATAGCATTATACATCCCCATGTGTTGCTACAACTGTTTAAATAACATACCTGTCATTGTTAACATCCTGATAACTTTTTACACATATTATTTTTAAGTCGGTTTGAAAGCTCTTTTCAACATGTCAGCTCTAGCACGCTGGGGTTTGAGATCAGGGGTGTGTCCTCTAAATCACTGCAGGAAGAGCGATTAGAAAAAAACAAAACAGGTACAACTACAAGAGCTCTGGCTGTTGTGTTCCATACGACATCATAGATAGATATTGCTGTGTTACCTGATTGACAATGTGGGCAGCAATTCTTACACTGCCAGCTATAATAATAATAATAATAATAATAATAATAATAATAAAAATAATAATAATGCACACAGTTATAGCAGCACGCGAGGATGTAGAGCGCTATATTACAGGTACGATATTTAAACAGTTGTAGCAGCATGTGGGGATGTATAATGCATGTATTTTGGAACCCCACTGCTGACTCTATAATCTGTTCCACAGGGAATTGATGGAAAACTGGATAGATTTACCGTGGAAATGACAAGAAAACATTTAACTGCAATATTGTGATAAAGCACATTGCTAGCACAGGAGTACAGCACATCATTCTAACACTGGATAAAGCACATTGCTAGCACAGGAGTACAGCACATCATTCTAACACTGGATAAAGCACATTGCTAGCACAGGAGTACTGCACATCATTCTAACACTGGATAAAGCACATTGCTAGCACAGGAGTACGGCACATCATTCTAACACTGGATAAAGCACATTGCTAACACAGTAGTACTGCACATCATTCTAACACTGGATAAAGCACATTGCTAGCACAGGAGTACGGCACATTATTCTAACACTGACATATTTCAGCATCATTGAAGATGGTTGCCAATTTGAAACAATGCAACTGGAATGCATTTTTTGGGTAACAGTCAGTAAATCTCTAAAAATGTAATTTAGCTGACTACAGCATTCTCTTCATAATGACATACCTGTAAAGTCGAAGCAGCTTATCGATCAAGTCCATTCTTTCATTTTTCCAGCCTATTTATCATCAAGCATCCTAATTAATATTGGTGCTTTGTGTTCAGATTAAGAGGTGTTTGGAATATAAAATGCAAAGGTATTATTGGCTGCATTAATATCGCTGAAGCGTACCTAATAAAGATAGCCGTGTTGATAGCCGTGTTGTTCAGTGATAGCCGTGTTGTTTAGTGTGTGACCAATTTCTTCAAAATGAGTTTCTTGTGCATTTGATCTTACAGGTTTGAAAATCAATTGTCGTACTCTTTGTTGTCTTTTTTTACTGCTTCTGAACTTTTAATTTCTTCTTCACTTTGGACTTTGGACTTCAATTGAAAATGTTGCCGTGCAGGATGACGAATCATGATTACCCTGATAAAAGTTTTCCACTGTAATTTTGCAATGTCCCCCAATGTTTATCCCATGGTTATACTATGCATCTATCACAGTTTAATATGATTTGCTATCTTTTTCATTTGCAAATCAGCCCACTCTGCTGGAATAGTGCTCCCTGACCCTCTTTCCTTCTCCTGTCATTTGGCGGTGCAACTTGGAATTCCAACTAAAAGTGTCCAAATGAACTGGATTTCACTCAAGGAAAACATGGAAGAAACACTAAACTTTCAGGGTGTCATTATTGATCAGTTTATACTACTGCCAGGGACAGCCCACACACGTGATTGACGAGACATGCTACACTGTCTGCCCTGACAAGCTGGCATTAGGAATAGGCTGATCCCTGGAGACAGCACTACACTTCAGCCATCAACACCGGGCCAATAGGAAATCCACATTACCTGGAGGAAAAGTGCTGAAGCCTCTCATATTATAGCAAAGCTACGTCTTGTATTGTGAGATTTCCACAAAGATGTTGTGTCATGTGGAAATTGTTCCCCTTCAGGCTTTGATCATCCAAACCATATTTCTAGGAAAATAGATAGTGGGTGTGTTGGGGGGGGGGGGGGGTGTTGGTGTGACAACGCTCTTTAATTGATGAGCTATGAGCTTTAATTCAGGACCAAAGCCAGTGTGAGCTGTATGAACTCTAAGTTGACTTTGGTCTAACTTAAAGACACTCTCATGCACAATTGGAGAAGCTGACCCCTATTTTATTGATTAAAATCGGCCAGTGTTAAATATCCTCCCCAGCACTTTTTCTGTCCCTTCCACTGCAGCACCTGTTGCTTTGTGTGCTTGCATTACTACTCTGGATCTCCATGATGTATATGTGATCAGAGTCATTAGATTAACATTGACCTGCAAGGTCAAACTCCACTAACCCTGCTCACTGCTTTGGGACCTATACTGTTTCAGACCCACAGTTTATAATAATATTGCATGTCGTGAAATACTGGAGCTTGTTAGAGAATATACACCCGCCACCTCGGCTGTAAACACAAACTGTTAGCTATGAGTGCCATGAAACTCACTTATCATGACCTGCAACATATTAGTATTGTTAGTGATAAATGTTTACACCTATATTAATACAGTACAACAAATACACCCTACTGTAAAAATAAGACTGCAATTTTAATTGAATGTCAGATAAGACTTAACCAATTAAAAGATGTTTTCTAAACAGATCCTTCAACTAAAGTGTTTCGCTGGTTACTGGATATTGCTAAATGACAGCCCTAATTTCTCTGGCTAATTTGCAGTAGCTGTTTAAAGTAATCAGACAGGCAAAGCATTCGCTGTCCCTCCAAGGCCCCGTGTGCCTGCTGGCAGTCTTCAGAAGGAGAAGTCTGGTTTACAATGTACAGGTGGCTTCAGTCAGGCCTGCACCAGGGTCTTACGCAATCTTTTTGACATTCTCACCGTGTGTACAGCATAATTATTAACCTCCTCTAGGGATGAAATCCCCAGCGACAGGGATATAGTGGAGATAGCTGTTCATCCACTCGAAATGCTTCCATATATCTGGAAAACTGGTTATCTACTTGTACTGAAACTTGCTGGTAACATTATTAAACATATGTTATTGAGATTTATAGATTCTGGGAATATATAGAGGTAAAGCCCTGCATCGGGTCAGGAACCCAGTAAAAAGCGGGTTGGGCTTGGGTCGGAATGTGACATTTTTCTCACTAAAGCAGGAGGCGATTAGGGGGAGTCAGCTGACTAAGCGGCAGTGTTCTCAGTTTGAATTGCCACTAGTTTAAGATCCTTTTATCATGTCTGCTTGGTAATATTAAAAATGTCTGGACATTTCATGTTCACCTATTATTAAAACTGTCCATTTAGGCTTAACACCGTAAAGAAAACCTACTTTTTATTACTTTGTACACTTATTACTTAAACGACATTTTGGACAGTAATACACAAAAAAACAATGCTGTGTTTTGACCATTGTAGTTTGACCAGGAGAGACGCTTTCATGTTTCACATTACTTGACCACCGTGCTTTCCTTACATAAAATATCAAATCATTGCATCTCTATCAATTACAATGTTACATTTTATAGACGTCTGGTGATTCTTTCATGATGATGACGATCGAAGCCTACCTCTTACCAGGGGACCTCTTAACCAATCTCTATAAAACACACTTACACTCACACACTCTCAGTCAGTCATGTCCTGTTTTCTAACAACGTTAGAGCACAGCACTCCACGCTCGCTTCCGATACTACACTGCTAGCTTTCTGGAGAATGGTCTGGAGAATGGTAGAGATATTTGTGTGTGAATGTGAGTGTGTGAGAGTCAGTCAGTACAGGACAAACAGTTGCAATCTCGGGTCGGGTTGCAGGTCTTATTAAAGCGGGTTTGTTTGGGTCGCGGGGAAGAAGATGGTGCTACAGTGGGATGTGGGTTCAGGTCAGGTCCTGTAGTAGCAGGTCTCTATAGGGGTCTACGTACGTGTCCCTCTGTGCACCAGAATTACATTGTTCTAGCAGGAGAACTGCTTATGAATTGTGATTACATTAATCTATTGCCATTCTTTACCACTAGCTATGCATTCTGTAAATCAGTTCTTTTAACATGATACTAACTCCTGATTTGCTTACCTAATGACTTCAATAACACGTATCCAATTTGCATTAAATTATTCATAGTCATTTCTTATTCTCTGAGATAGCTCTCCACTCTCCAGTGTAAAACATTCAATATGAGAATGTTAAGATACAGCTGAGAGACGTCTTTTAATTTGATTTGACTGTTTTGTCATCATGGTGATAGTCAGGTTTAGTGAGATCTTCAGTCTGGTTTGTTTCAAGGGTGAGATGCTGATGAAAGTACAGGGTAACTATAAAGTAAGCTGGCCATCTTCAAATGGCACAGCAGGTAATGTATTGATCCTATCAATGTACAGCTTGCAGATCCAAGTGGAGATGGCTAATATACAAAAATAATAACTATTGGAGGTGCTAACTGACAACTTTGCAGTCCAGAACTTATAACAAACAAATAAAAAAATTGTATATATATATATATATATATATATATATATATATATATATATATATATATATATATAGCTCTGGAAAAAATTAAGAGACCACTGCAAAATTATCAGTTTCTCTGGTTTTACTATTTATAGGTATGTGTTTGGGTAAAATGAACATTTTTGTTTTATTCTATAAACTACTGACAACATTTCTCCCAAATTCCAAATAAAAATATTGTCATTTAGAGCATTTATTTGCAGAAAATGACAACTGGTCAAAATAACAAAAAAGATGCAGTGTTGTCAGACCTCGAATAATGCAAAGAAAATAAGTTCAGATTCATTTTTAAACAACACAATACTAATGTTTTAACTTAGGAAGAGTTCAGAAATCAATATTTGGTGGAATAACCCTGGTTTTCAAGTACAGCTTTCATGCATCTTGGCATGCTCTCCACCAGTCTTTCACATTGATGTTGGGTGACTTTATGCCACTCCTGGAGCAAAAATTCAAGCAGCTCGGCTTTGTTTGATGGATTGTGACCACCCATCTTCCTCTTGATCACATTCCAGAGGTTTTCAATGGGGTTCAGGTCTGGAGATTGGGCTGGCCATGACAGGGTCTTGATCTGGTGGTCCTCCATACACACCTTGATTGACCTGGCTGTGTGGCATGGAGCATTGTCCTGCTGGAAAAGTTATATATGAACTTGATAAAGAAACGTAATTCGAGGTCTCCAGAATGTTGTGACGTAGAAAAAACCATAAAACTGCAAATAAACAGTAAAATGACAAGTTTTTTACGAGATTTGATTCTGAGCTGGTTAAAATATAAATATCTATATATATATATAAGTATAATAGTATATATATATATATATATATATATATATGTGTGTGTGTGTGTGTGTTGCGTGTGTGTGTGTGTGTATATATATATATATATATATATATATATATATATATATATATATATATATATATATATATATATATATATATATATATATATATAAAGAGATGTAGCAGGACAGGGGCCTGCAAACGGTTTATTACCAAAACAAATACCGTCCCTGTTTCAATTTCGGAGGGAACAAAGTTTAACGAACTGTGCGTGAAATTAAGTTTTATGTTATGTTTTTTTGTTACACGCATTGTGTGGGAAAATTACAATAAAAAACAAAAAAACCTAACCACACCCTTGATTTGGAGCACTAACTAAAAACACAGCAGGACCCTGACTAACAGGATAGCTAAGCGACCGTGAAATGGACTGTAAAACATAAACGTGCTTTTGGTATTGTGATGCAAACAAAGATTTTTGGTGACCTTTCTGGAAAAATGGTGTCCAGTCAGGGCTCTTCGTTGAAATTGAAGCGTCGGATCTCGTCTGACTGACGAGGGGAAAATATAGGATGTAGATCTGGCTCTAATTTTTAATTATAACGGTCACAGTGCACTAGGTGAGAATTGATAACACTGTGTAACAAATTATTTATTTATTTTTTTGTTCCTGGGTAGTAAGTGTTAGTTCCTAATTGCTTATGCCTCAAAAGTATAGAAAATGGCTATTATTCCCCACAAACTTTGCTTTTGTGACCAGGACAGTGATATTTCAAAATATCACTATTTCCAATGGGAAAACGGGCAAATGTGTGTCTTTTCGTTCACATAAAGTCAGAAAAAAACAACATATGAATCCAAATTAACATGTATTTATACTAAAGTAATACAAAAATGACTACAAAAGATTTAGAAGTGAGTAGTTTTTCGAGATTTACGATTATACTGTATTTATTAGAACAAGCCTCTTTCTCTTATTTTGCCATCTTAGCAATGGCCTTCTTACTGCCACTCGACCTGTCAAACCTGCAGCTCGAAGTCTTCTCTTCACAGTTGAAACCGAGACTTGCTTACTTCGACCAGAGTTAAGCTGTGCTTGAAGCTGTTGTCCTGTGAGCCGCCTATCACACAAGCTGTTGATTCTCAGAAACTTGTCTTCTGATTTTGTTGCAGCTTTGGGTCTGCCAGAACTCTTCCTGTCAGAGTTTCCTCCAGTTTCCAAGTGCCTTTTGATGGTGTAGGAAACTGTATTCACTGACACCTTGGCTTTCTTTGCAATTTCTCTAATGGAAGACTTACATTTTTAAGGGTTATAATGGTCTGTCTGTCTTCCTTTGTTAATTGCCTTTTTCTCGCCATTATGATAGCAATATACTACTTCCTGCAGTACAATACTGTCCAAATAATGCTTAAGAGGGTGTAGTAACACAGTCTGTTCCAGCAGTGCTTTTATACAGACAGAGGGTTTGTAAGTAATCAACAAAGGTTGGGACACCTGTAGAAATTGTTAGCATCAACCTTCAAGGCTTAATCCATTGCTGCAGAACAGCTGTAAGTTGTTAACCCATTACTTGTTCCCTGAAAAAGGCTTTTTTTTATAACTCGGAAATGTACATTATTTTTCAGTTTTTGGTAACCTAACTATTTTTTTTAACCTCTCTGGAGTAATGGTGCACCAGTCAACCATATCAAGAGCTCTTCATAACACTGGTCTGTATGGGAGGGTAGCAAGAAAGAAGCCATTACTCAAAAAGTACCCTCTGAAGGCACGTCTGGAGTTTGCCAGAAAGCATGAGAGTGTCCCAGCTGCGATGTGTGAAAAGGTTTTGTGGTCAGATGAGACCAAGATAGAACTTTTTGGCCAAACCTAACACTGCCCATGCCTCAAGACACACCATCCCTACATTGAAGTATGGTGGTGGCAGCATCATGCTGTCGGGTTGTTTCTCATCAACAGGGATTGGGCATCTTGTTACAATTGAAGGAAGAATGGATGGAGCAAAATACAGGAAAATACTGCAAGAGAATCTGCTTCAGTCCGCTAAAAAACTGAAGCTTGGGAGGAAATTCACCTTTCAGCAGGACAATGATCCCAAGCGCAAGGCCAAAGCAACATTGGAGTTGCTCAAGAACAAAAAGGTGAATGTCCTACAGTGGCCTAGTCAAAGTTCTGATCTCAATCCCATTGAGAATCTGCGGCACTATTTGAAAATTGCGGTCCACAAGCGTTGTCCAACCAACCTGAACAACCTGGAGCAAATCTGCCAAGAAGAATGGGCCAAAATCACTCCAAGTATGTGTGCAAAGCTGGTATATGCTTACCCCAAAAGACTTAAAGCTGTTATTGCAGCGAAAGGTGGCTCTACCAAATATTAATGTGTAGGGGTTGAATACTTATGCAAGCAAGATATTTCAGTTTTTTATTTTTCTTAAAATATTTCCCAACATAAAACCAGTATCACCTTACAATAATTGATTTTGAGTTTAAGTGTTTTAAACTAAAATATCGAACAGAACGAAATTTCAATGTACCATTTGTAATTCAGTAATATGAGAGAATTGGTCAGGGGTCTGAATACTTTTGCAAGGCACTGTGTGTGTGTGTGTGTGTGTGTGTGTGTGTGTGTGTGTGTGTGTGTATATATATATATATATATATATATATATATATATATATATATATATATATATATATATATATATATATATATAGTGTGTGTTTCCGTACAATCATTCTGGTCCAATACTGAGTTGTTATAATTTTTCTTTAAATATACTTTGAGCTGCTTTAAGCTGCTTTGAGCTTGTGTGAAGAATTCTAACTGCCAGGCACTGAACAGCCTTCTTTACTCCACTGAAATCTCAACTCTCCCAGTCCCTCCTACTCTACATACATTTTGAGATAGCGAGTACGCTGGGCTGGCAGAGTTGAAAGGCCGCACTGTCATGTGATTTGAATGGAAGGAGGAAGGCAGTTCAGCGCTGGCACTTAGCATTCTCCAGAAGCTCAAACCAAGTCAAAGGGGTAAAGCACTGAAGCTCTTGCTAACCTGAGAACAGGAGAACTCTATTCTTGAAGCATTAAACAGAATAGGAATGACCTGACCTATTGAACTGGGGCGAGCCTTGTTGTTACATTGCTGTTGGTGGTCACCTCTCATTGATTGCAGTGTCATTGTTTACTGTTTACATTGCCTGCAGTAGAAGCGGCATCACAATTCAATGCGGTGCTTGGTCTGTATGTACCCTCGTTATAAACCTCGTTAAACACTCGTTATTTACTGTACAATAAAGTGTCAACAAAAGCCCTGTCAGGGTAGGCCGACAGAGGATGCTGTGTTCTCCTAATTTATAGAAAGTTCCAGTCTTGTTGTCCATCAGTAACATGCTGGCCAAGAGAAAACCCCACACTCCTTTATTATGCCAACAGAACTGCTGCTTCAGATTTGTAAGCTTATTACCAGGTGGAAGTCCAGAATTCCATAGGGCTCTTGCATTGACGATGCTCAGATCACATTGAATATTATGTGAAACTCCGAAAGATGGTTTGTGACAATGTGAAGCACAGCAAGTGGCATCTACCAATGAAAGGATTAGTTTTAGTTTCAGCACACTCAGATCCCTTGCTTGAATATGATTACACCCTTATAAGAGTTTTTTATGGTAGTGTTTCACTTTTCTCCTTGGTTGTACAATGCATCTGTTATAGTTTACCATGATTTGCCATTTTTTCTTCATTTTTCTTCATTATACTTGTCTCTGCAACTACTTGCCATCCCCTAGTATCCAGAGCAACTTTACAGAATCTCGTGTCTCGTGAGCCAGAATACATGCTACAGCTAAAATAATACAAAGAACACGGACGTTTAATTACCTGTTTCAACCACAGGGGTCAGGAGCCAGGTCTTTACCATAGTGCACCACTGTAATTAATTGACATCTCAGCCAATTTAAATTGCTCAGCCACTAGGAGGAGATCCATTACAATACCATGGCATGCTTTATTACACATTGTGATGCTTTTACTATGGGAAACATTTTATATTGTCAGAATCCCTTTGGACCTATTTACCCCTCAGTTCCATTGCATCCAGTAAACTGGGTCATCAGTTTAGTGTCAGTTTTTAACTTTCAGAAGGTGGCAATAAGGAGCTATCATCTTACTATATATTTATGTTTTAAAAATAAATATTTATTTATTTTTAGATAAAATAACTGAAAGAACTTATCCCAGAGACCAATTCGTTGTATGGCTTTGGTTTTCCAGTATTCAACATCAGAGTTAAACACTGCCCATGGCTTACCTGGGTGGCCCTACACCCTGTTGACAGTGTTATGGCAGGTGGTTCCAATATTTTGTCACCATCTTTTATGTTTGGGAGCTACCAAGTGAAGTCTGGTGAACCCTAATCCACCTCAAACCCAGGAATTATTGTAAGCATCAATCTGCACAATACCAGCTTTGCCACTTCATTCAATCTGTCACATACCGGCTCAACTGTCTGCTCTAAATGCAATGAAAGAGAGATGAAAAACAAAGGCTAACAGCTGACAGCTCTTCTCCTTGGGATATATGCACTGGAACACAGTGTGTGACCATAATAAATGTGCCAGGTCTCTCACAGAACAACAGGACAGGAATTCAGATCTGAAACATCGTCCTTTAATTGACAGGAAGAGCCACTGCCCTGTATTTTCACTGTGGCCAGATTGCCTGTGTAATACAGCTATGTCAAAGTTTTGCATCACCCTGTAGAATAATTCATGTTGCTTCATAAAGTTGAGTGAAACCTGCTGAATATCGTTGTGTTAACATATTGAATTAGATAATGCTTTGCTGTGCTTTTTGTAATTAAGTCCCAATCCATTCAAATGAAGAAAAGAGCATGGCATTGGGTGGGATCTGGATACTAAACGGACACAAACATTATAATGTGATGTAAGAATTTTGCCTTGCACTTAGGTAATTGCTGATCCTCCAAAAACCTTACACCACTTCTTACAAGGTGCAAACTATTGTAGAAGCGAGTAACTAAGAGCTGTATAAAAGCACACACCTCCAGAGACCTGCCATTGGCTTCAGGATGGCTACTGTGGTACACTTCCTGATGTGGTGACACCTTGCTCTTGTTGAAGAGAGATAGGAACACGTTCAGAGGAGAAGAGCAAGATGAAAAAGACCCTGCATATTCAATCCCAGGGTCATTTGTTAGCTGAATTGAGGAATGAGCTAGACCCCCGCATATATCTAGGGACCGCTATCCCTTTCAGACCACAGTTGGAATGTCTGGAGGGATAGCCCAATCCATCTTTTCTGGATGTCATGCGAAAAAGGGCAGACCAATACATATAATTTCCTAAGGATAGCATAACTGATGCTGGCTGAGGCTTTTCCAAACAACTCCTTTTCATGCTGAGTGATCTCAGCTGAAGGACCCTCAGCTCCTTCTCAGAAAACTGTTCTTTTCTGTGCTCCAAAGTGGACTTTGCTGCCATTCCTCTGACATTTATTTTTGGTTTGTATTTCCTTGCTCCACAAATATCATACAGCGCCTACTGCTCTGTACTCCTAATTCTGCAAGTGCAGCCGCTAAATAGACCAATGCTCTCATTGAGACCCTCATTATCATAACTGAGGATCACTATTTGTGAGTGTTGAGTAATCTGCATTGCTCTTAAGCTTACATAGGCAACAGTGCAAAATAATTACTTAGCCTCAATACAATTAGAATTTCACAATTATTTGCACATCACCTCCATACTCAAAAATGATAAATGCATGAGGCTTTTCAGAAGTTGTTTAAGATGCCTAATTAAAGCACAAAGTGGTTATATAATTGATTACTGACCAAAAAATGAAATTCTCACATTTTCATGCAGGTAGGTATAATGAATAAAAATGACAACTCTCGAGGTGTTCTTATGCATTTGCACACCACTGTAGACAAAGTCTGCCCTTGATGCCAACCTGCGCAAACAGACGAGGATGCAAACAACACAGGAGTTCTGAAAAATCAAGAGAGGCATATAAAAACAACTGTACAGTAGCTCTGTTTAAACCTGCTACTTACAGAAACAATCGGTTGACAATATTGACTGAAATGATCCGTTTTCTTTGCATTTAATAAAATAATAGTCATATGTTATAACCTGATATTTCTCCTACTGTGCTGATGGAATACCTATCTTGAAACTCATTGTTACAGTAATTATGATTAATCTTTCTGTGTTTGATAATGGCCTTTATACAGGAATGTTAATATTTCAGATTTATGTATTTAATTAGATTTACTGATAATTCAAAACAATACAGGTGCGTGTTAACAATTTAATTGGGAAATAAAGAACAAAACCCTGTAAAAAGACACTTTCACTGGCATGACCCATTATTTTCTTGTAAGTAAATTAAAAGTATATTTGACCCATCTTTATTTTTGCATAACATACAAACAACACAACTGTAGGAAGGGCTTGCAAGAGGAATATGTGAAAAACAAATTATGCAAGATGGAAGGGAGGGGTAAACTAAGTGTAGTAGGTGTGAAATTGCCATTTCCACTTTAGAAGAATTTCCCCCCTGTTTAAGAATTGCTGGACCTTCAAGATTGTTGAGTCGACTGAATATCGAGACAAACTGCTGCAGTTCGGCCTACATGCTGAGTGTTCACCGAATCAAAGGCTATACATACAGAAGCTCTTTCCTCGTTGTCATATTCTGAGAACTTATAGTGAGTGTACACACAGGCATAAGTAACATACAAGCTGACAAACAGAGGTGAAGGTTTCAAACAGTCTTAAAAATAAAATAGGAGAGCGCAAGTACTCTGCTGCTAGTTTTTATCTGCCATGTTCCTCCTCCTTTCTCACGCTACCCTGGTTACCAAGCTGACAGACAAGGGGCGGAGCTTCCTTTTTTTACAACGGACACGCTAGAGCAGAGGTTCTTAACCCACTTTGTATTTTTCTTCTGAAGCTGTGACCCACCCAGTAAAAACAAACCATAAGTCTTTTTTTTTTTAAAGCTAAATACTTCATTTTGTGTAGATATTATAAAGAAAGAAAGAAAGAAAGAAACTGAAAAGTACATTTACAAATACTATAAAGTAATTAAATGATTAAACAACTAACCTAATGTGCGATCTGGGATGCTTGCGCTCTGTAAGGTGTTATGGGTGAGATGCTAACTCTGAGGTCATCTCCCATAATGGAAAATCCCCTTTCCACTAAATATCATGTTGTAACAAATGCTTGATGGCTTTCAGCACAATCCTGGCATATTCACATTTAACCAGGATACAAAACAGCGACAGAGAAACCTTCCCAAACTTCCTTTTCAAAGATCTGTCAAAAGAAAATTCGAGGACAGTCAGATTGAGGGGGTGTGCGTTTATAAAGTTAACACATTTTGTAGCCGTCTGTAATACAGCGTGAATCCGCTGAACAGCCCCTGACTTTCTGCCCTTCACAGCGGCAGCACCATCGGTAGCAATTCCCACACAGTTCTTCCGTTCCAATGCGCTTTCTACCATAAAAGTGTTCAAAACAGAAAATCTCCTCTGCTGTTGTTTTTTGTGGGGAGTCCTGCACTAAACAGCAAATCCTCCTGTAGGTCACCATTGCAGCAGTAACGTACATTAATTGTTTATTTATTAGACGCCTTTATCCAAGGAAACTGAAAGAGACTAGGGTGTGTGAACTATGCATCAGCTGCAGAGTCACTTACAACAACATCTCACACAATGAGTCAAGTGAGTGGGTCAAGAGTTGAACCAGGGACATCCTGGTTACACGCCCTTTTCTTTAACCACTGGACCGCACATTCTCCCGTACATACACAAGCAAAACTGCACAGTCAGCTACATCTGTCGACTTGTCTATTTGACTGGCAAACAACGTGCGGGCTTTCACAAAATCCCCAAGTTGCTCTTTAATGTCTTTTGAAATGTCTGAACTGGCAACATATTTCTGAACATTTGGGTACACATATGCAAAGCAGCTGGTAATACCAACTCTTCGGCTATCGTTGGCTTTCTTACATTTAGCTATACACTGCGAAACTAGAAAGGAAGCTTTCAAAGCACGCTGAGATACAGCAGAAGCACAGCTAACTGTATTTTTTTGTGTTTGTATCTGCTTCAATTTCCTTTCAAAGTAAGCCAAAGGTTTACCTTCATCACCCGGGAGTAACGTTTGTTGATGCCTCTTGAGTTTTGACCATTTCCTGCTTTCATTGCCAAGTACTTCAGAGCAATGACACACTGTGTTTTGGGTTCAGCTTGTCATCTTTACATTTAGGCCCACCGATTTTAATTTTCTTTTTTGCTCTGCCTTCGGTTTCTACTGGCTCTGTCACTGAATTTGATGGTGATGCAGCTTCTTGGTCAGGCCCAACGTGTTTCAAAAAACAATCCTTTCACGTGAGCTACCAGAGAAAGAGATCCTGAACACAGATAGTGTATCGATCGCTCATTGCAGAAACATCTCACAGGAAAAGCAATGATTGGAACTGGGAAGGTGGCCCAATTTGTGTCGTTTCCAGGAGTTCTTTCAAAGACAATAAATGGTAAACAAAAAGATGGGAAACGAAAAGCTTAACAGAGAAGCAATAAGGGATTTATTGAGAATGATGTGGTAATGGCAGCTGAGACCACATTTTAAAAGCCTTGGTTATTATATTTTTTAAGAATCAATATAAACAATCCTGGATCACCTGGTAAAGGCACAGCCGCATGTTGTGCTGGATGATTCTTACAGTCAGTGGAGTGCAGGTTCATGTCCTGGCTGTGTGGTGTGCAGTGTGATTCTTACAATCAGTGGAGTGCAGGTTCATGTCCTGGCTGTGTGGTGTGCAATGTGATTCTTACAGTCAGGGGAGTGCAGGTTCATGTCCTGGCTGTGTGGTGTGTAGGGTGATTCTTACAGTCAGGGGAGTGCAGGTTCATGTCCTGGTTGTGTGGTGTGCAGGGTGATTCTTACAGTCAGTGGAGTGCAGGTTCATGTCCTGGCTGTGTGGTGTGCAGGGTGATTCTTACAGTCAGGGGAGTGCAGGTTCATGTCCTGGCTGTGTGGTGTGCAGGGTGATTCTTACAGTCAGGGGAGTGCAGGTTCATGTCCTGGTTGTGTGGTGTGCAGGGTGATTCTTACAGTCAGGGGAGTGCAGGTTCATGTCCTGGCTGTGTGGTGTGCAGGGTGATTCTTACAGTCAGGGGAGTGCAGGTTCATGTCCTGGCTGTGTGGTGTGCAGGGTGATTCTTACAGTCAGGGGAGTGCAGGTTCATGTCCTGGCTGTGTGGTGTGCAGTGTGATTCTTACAGTCAGTGGAGTGCAGGTTCATGTCCTGGCTGTGTGGTGTGCAGGGTGATTCTTACAGTCAGGGGAGTGCAGGTTCATGTCCTGGTTGTGTGGTGTGCAGGGTGATTCTTACAGTCAGGGGAGTGCAGGTTCATGTCCTGGTGTGTGTGGTGTGCAGGGTGATTCTTACAGTCAGTGGAGTGCAGGTTCATGTCCTGGCTGTGTGGTGTGTAGGGTGATTCTTACAGTCAGGGGAGTGCAGGTTCATGTCCTGGCTGTGTGGTGTGCAGGGTGATTCTTACAGTCAGGGGAGTGCAGGTTCATGTCCTGGTTGTGTGGTGTGCAGTGTGATTCTTACAGTCAGTGGAGTGCAGGTTCATGTCCTGGCTGTGTGGTGTGCAGGGTGATTCTTACAGTCAGGGGAGTGCAGGTTCATGTCCTGGCTGTGTGGTGTGTAGGGTGATTCTTACAGTCAGGGGAGTGCAGGTTCATGTCCTGGCTGTGTGGTGTGCAGGGTGATTCTTACAGTCAGGGGAGTGCAGGTTCATGTCCTGGCTGTGTGGTGTGCAGTGTGATTCTTACAGTCAGTGGAGTGCAGGTTCATGTCCTGGCTGTGTGGTGTGCAGTGTGATTCTTACAGTCAGTGGAGTGCAGGTTCATGTCCTGGCTGTATGGTGTGTAGGGTGACTCTTACAGTCAGGGGAGTGTAGGTTCATGTCCTGGCTGTGTGGTGTGCAGTGTGATTCTTACAGTCAGGGGAGTGCAGGTTCATGTCCTGGCTGTGTGGTGTGCACGGTGATTCTTTCAGTCAGGGGAGTGCAGGTTCATGTCCTGGTTGTGTGGTCTGCAGGGTGATTCTTACAGTCAGGGGAGTGCAGGTTCGTGTCCTGGCTGTGTGGTGTGCACGGTGATTCTTACAGTCAGGGGAGTGCAGGTTCATGTCCTGGCTGTGTGGTGTGCACGGTGATTCTTTCAGTCAGGGGAGTGCAGGTTCATGTCCTGGTTGTGTGGTGTGCAGGGTGATTCTTACAGTCAGGGGAGTGCAGGTTCATGTCCTGGCTGTGTGGTGTGCACGGTGATTCTTTCAGTCAGGGGAGTGCAGGTTCATGTCCTGGTTGTGTGGTGTGCAGGGTGATTCTTACATTTCGGGGAGTGCAGGTTCATATCCTGGCTGTGTGGTGTGCAGTGTGATTAAGAACATAAGAACATAAGAACATAAGAAAGTTTACAAACGAGAGGAGGCCATTCGGCCCATCTTGCTCGTTTGGTTGTTAGTAGCTTATTGATCCCAAAATCTCATCAAGCAGCTTCTTGAAGGAGTACAGTACCTTGAATTGCTGCGGTGAGGGAACATAATTGGGCATTATAAATTGAGGAGAAAATCTGGGGGTAACATAAGTGAAATTAGAGTCAGTCTTAAACAATATAATGTATATTTAGTTTTTTACTATTATTAATTTAATTACATCTCAGGAAACGAGTCTCAGCGCTTTGGGTATAAAATCAGAAACTAGTAAGTGAAGTGGACTTTAATTAGAATATTTATGCTTGTACTAACTCAATCCTATAACTGTACCAACACTGTTTTCCTTTTTTCTTTAAGCAACACCGCTGGATCCAAGCCATGAAGTATCTTGAGGAAGGAGCAAGAGACAGGGAGTGAAACAGATTTTTAAAACATAAAAAAGGCTGCAGCTGTGGAAGTGACAAGGGCAGTAAGGTAGTGTGCTTCTTTAATGAATACTGTCTATCTCACATCTGTAGTGAATAACATATCCCCATCTTTACTCTGTTAGAGTTAAGTCACATTCAATGGGACTAAGCAGTCACCATTGCAGACAGAGATCAGACCAAAATAAAAAATATGCAGCACATCCTTTTGTGTAATATGAAGGGTTAATTTGCTATGCAAAATACATTCTAGAAGGGTTCGGGTATACCCCGTGCATTCTTAAATTGTGCAGAAGACCATTTCAAGAGCTCTATAGTGGGTCAGTGACCTATTATCCCCTGGAGTTCACTGGGTGCCTGGTCAGTAGGTTATGATATAGCATGGTAAGAATTGATTTGACCTCTCTAACCTGCTGGAGCATCAGAAACAATCCAACCATCCCTGTGGAACCCATAGCAAAGACTGGTAACTTTGCACAAACCTGTGCTCCCCTGACTACATGACTCCACCTGCATACTACACTGCCGTGCCTTTACCAGGGGAGACCCTCAGGGACCCCTGCACTCCTCTGACTGTGTGACTCACCCTGCACACCACACTGCTGTACCTGTACCAGGGGAGACGTACAGGGACCTCTGCACTCCCCTGACTGATGACTCACCCTGCACATCACACTGCCGTGCATTTATCAGGGGAGACCCTCGGGGAACCCTGCATTCCCCTGACTGTGTAACTCACCCTGCACACCACACTGCCATGCCTTTACCAGGGGAGACTTTCAAGGACCCCTGTGGTTCTCCTGACTGTATGACTGTGGCAAAGTGCCCGCCCCTGTTTGTATGTTGTATTGTATGTTGTGTGTTAATGTTGGTGTATAGTCATTGGTACACAGTATA
Organism: Polyodon spathula; assembly: GCF_017654505.1. Taxonomy (NCBI): domain Eukaryota; kingdom Metazoa; phylum Chordata; class Actinopteri; order Acipenseriformes; family Polyodontidae; genus Polyodon; species Polyodon spathula. Next base: position 18,825,345 of record NC_054556.1, read on the forward strand.
TAAACGGGTCTGTGTAACATGAGTGTTTAAAATATATTTTTGTATTTAGGCACGAGGATTGCACAGCACTTCACGTGCAAGTAAAATGTAATAATATGTGAGCACTGGGAATTGCACTTTATTAATTCACGTGCAGTTGTACCGAGACTCCAATTGAATGATTGATTAGCAATCGAGTCTCGGTACAGCTGCATAAAAGTAGTATTTTTTCACTCACTCGGGCTTGTGTGTTTGGTGTGTGGAGAACGGGTGTGGAGAGGAGAGAATTAAAAACGAGAAAACTAAACAAAGTAAAATATATAACCATTGTTTTCACTCACTGTGTTTGTCTGTTAGTCCACTGTTTGTTTAAGTGTTAGTCTGTTTTGTTTGTCTGTTTATTTTGGCCTCACGTGCCGTGTGCTGTTTTTGTTACAACCTTTTTATTTACTGTCTGTTCATTTATTAAATGCTGAGTGCAAAAAAGTGCTCAGCTTCCCAAAAACTCCATCTCTTTGTTTATTTCCTGGTTCCTATTTCTGGTCTGACGTCCCCCACTCCAGCCGTCTTTGTGACAATGACTTAAGCAAGTTTAATTGCCTCTGAAACTATGTGTCTCCTGAGCATTTAAAAGTCAGCACCTTACAGCAAGCACACTTTGTAGGGCACCCCCTGATTTCTTGGCTCTATAAAGCCTCAAATAGAGTTTCAGAATGGTTCAAAGCTATCTCTGGGATACAATAATTGGGTTTTGGTATTGAATCTGCAAATGATAAATGGTTTGAAGATTGCAAGCTCATTCCAATACGAATTCCTGCTTGATGTATTTGCAAAAGCTGTTAAGAGCAGCAGACTGGTGAAAACTACACTGTACAAATTTATTATGATAATACTGTATCGTATTAATAAATTCCCATTTATGTTGGTAATCTTTGATATATGCAAGACAGAAAAATATCACTCCTTCATTTGCCAAGGCGGGGGATTGTAAGACTGTAATGATTCAGAATTAAAAGCTTGGACAAACCCTGTGTGAGCTCAATAACCTATTTTCTTTCTTTCTTTTTTTTTTTTTAATGTTTTACATTTTTTAATTTAATGTGCCCAATTATTTTACCCCCCATTTTCTCCTTAATTTCGAATGTCCAATTACTTTTTCTCCTCATGACAGCAATTCCCCACCCACTTTAGGAATTGAGGTGTTAATTGACATAATTTATCAAGAGTTAATTTGCACTTGGAAAAGAAGGGTTTTAATTAATGAAAAAGAACATAACTCATCTTGAAACCGTATTTAAGTTCTTTGGTGTTAAACAAATAGCATAATCAAACTACAGTATGGCTTTGCTGGGAGTAGCAGCAGTTGCAGCAGCAGCAAATATAATTTTAGAGCTTGAGTGTGAGCCTGAGATTGACAGACCCCGGCTGTGACGTCGAAGATACAGAGAGAGGGTGTAGGACCAGGGTTCATTTCTTACATTTACCAGATGACAATCTAAAAACTCGATTGCATCTGGATAGGGCAGCTATTGTCCTTCTCTGTCTCTGGATCATTTCAAAGAGTCACAGGTGATTTAAAGAGGGTTAATGATGATATCAGTATCCCAGTTAATCAGGAGAAGCTACAAAATATTAAAAGGGAGTTTTATGACATTGCTGGATTTCCCAGAGTAAGGGGAGCCATCGGTTGCACACACGTTACACTTAATCACTGCAGCATCATGCCTATGGAACAGGAAGGGGTCCAACATTCATTAAACGTTCAGGCATCCTACAACATCTGGAACATATGTGCAAACTTCCCTGGCTCCAGTCATGACTCTTACATTTTGATGCAATCTGCTGGGTTTAATCATTTCAGAGACCCAATACACAAGATGGCGTGTTAGTAGGTCAGTATTGACTACCTTATCAGACTACCTAGATAATTCAATATTTGTAGTTATGAAAATATTTTAGCCTTTTCTATACTTGTGGTTATGAATGAGATGTATTCACTTGTTTTAATCATTTGAAAACTTACGGAACATTTGTTGTATTGTTAAAATGGCATACCGTTATTTGCACCCAGTGTAATTATTATTTTTATTATTTGTTTGTTTAGCAGACGCCTTTATCCGTCACTATACCGCAAGCTCCATACAATAACGCTCATGTTTGAAAATCCCACCCAGTAAGTCATTAATTTTGGTATTTGTTTATTTAAGCAGGAAATGAAACAGAGGCCTCATTTACAAGGGAGTCTTGGAAAACAATAAAAATACTATTACAAGTACCAGCAACACAATAAAAACATGTGCGGCCAAACAAGATCAGCAACATGTAGTGATACACAACACAATAAATTGGACCCATTCGAACACGTTCGAACCCTTGGACCAGCCACATGAACATAATCCTGAGAGCGTAAACTAGAGCCAATGTGAGCACTTTCTACCAGAGCACCCAAATAAGAAGGTAACAAGCTTTTAAACACATTAAATACAAACTAATACCAATAACAAAAGAGAGAGGCAGTCTAGTTTGATATACAATTGGCAATGATAAAGCAAAGGGGAGCACTCTAGAACAAACCTGCAGCATGAATTATACAACACATGATGTAAAAACTGGTTACAAGCAACCTGGTCAATATGATCATTGCCATCTAAACAGAGAGAATAGTAGCAATCATTGGCTTTAACCTGTACCTAAAAAGAAAGCCTAATTTAGGTCCTAATTTTAATACCAATGTATCAGTAATTAAAAGCAAGGTGCTCATCAATCCATATAACCAAATATTTATAAGAAGAAACTTTCTTAAGTAGCTCTATGTGATAATAATTCAAGTCAGATTTCTAATCTTCCAACTATTAGAGCAGAACAGCACTCTTTTTTTGGATACATTAAGTAACAATCTGTCCTTAAACAGTCTGCACTATACAATATTAAATTCAGTTTGCAAATCCCTATGTACTTCCTGTACGGAGTATACTGCTGTATACAAAATAGTATCATCAGCATATAAATGTACAACCAAAATTACCCGAATCAAATCCCAGGTCATGTATATAGAGTGTATAAAGGATTGGTCCAAGGACTGACCCCTGAGGTAATTCTTTACATAGAGTCTCAAAGACATTGTGGTATCCCCTTAAATAGAGGATCAAAGACTCTGAGGTACCCTTTACATAGAGGCTCAAAGGCCCTGAAGTACCCCCTTACATAGAGGCTCAAAGACTCTGAGGTATCTCCTTAAATAGAGGCTCAAGACCCTGAGATACCCTTTACAGAGAGGCTCAAAGACCCTGATGTACCCTTTACATAAAGCTCAGGGGTGGAAATAATTCCATCAGCTAATCCTTGAACCAATCCACAGCCCTCTCACTAAATCTTTAACAGCATCATGTTTTACATAGAATTGTATGATATACAGAATCAAAAGATTTAGATAAATGCATTAATAAAGCACCAATGCCTTTGCCAGCATCCAAAGCAAGTAATATATCATTAATCACCTTAAGGACTGCAGTTTGTGTGCTTTTCAAAAACCTTGGATTGCTCAGTTTTCATGTTATAAGATAACTGATACAATTTTAGTTTCAAACAGTTTGTGTACATAGCAACCTGGTGAAAGCACTATCACTTGGGAGTTTAGTGTTACCCATGTAAGCACACTACAGAGAGCGACCGCTACTGCTCAGGAAGATTCTTCCCATTCTGACCTCACTAATAATAATAATAATAATAACACTGTGTAACAATTTTTTTTTTTTTTTTTTTGTTCCTGGGTAGTAAGTGTTATTTCCTAATTGCTTATGTCTCTAAAGTATAGAAAATGGCTATTATTCCCCACAAACTTTGCTTTTGTGACCAGGACAGTGATATTTCAGTATAATCGTAAATCTCGAAAAACTACTCACTTCTAAATCTTTTGTAATCATTTTTGTATTACTTTAGTATAAATACATGTTAATTTGGATTCATATGTTGTTTTTTTCGGACTTTATGTGAACGAAAAGACACACATTTGCCCATTTTCCCACTAGGAATAGTGATATTTTGAAATATCACTGTCCTGGTCACAAAAGCAAAGTTTGTGGGGAATAATAGCCATTTTCTATACTTTTGAGGCATAAACAATTAGGAAATAACATTTACTACCCAGGAACAAAAATTGTGTTATATAGTGTTGTAATACATTTTAAAGAAGAAACCCTGTTTTCTCTGCTGGTGTTATTGTTGCTACTCTATGCAGATACTAAGGCTCCCCATGTAAATAAAATCAAGTCTGTGGAGAGCTCACATCAAACATTACCAAAGGAAATGCCATGTTTGCTTCATGCATATTTATGCTCCTGCTGAAGTTGTATAGGTCTCTCATTTGGCCCTGAATATAAGAAAATCTAAAAGGATTACCAGTCTCTAATAATAATAAAAAAAGACTCCAACATTAAATTGAGTCAGTCCATTCATAGACCTGTCTGCCAAGTGCTCAGTCAGTAATGGTGTTTTTTTTATGCCGGGGAACGTTTTATTTTTATCAGATAGCATGGATGTTGTGTACCTTGTAAATCAATTCCCTCAAGGCTGCTTGGATGTCACTTAATCAACCCAGGGAACTGTGTTTCTGGTATGTGTGGTGGATACACTGATCTGGGAAGTTACTGTATTGTTTGAATGATAGTAGCAAAAAAATAAAATAAATCTTAATTGTTGTGCACTTCCATTTGAGTCTCAAATGTGTAGTCCTGAAAGAAACACATGTTAAAATTATATTTTTATTTTAAAACATGATATCTGGTACTACACTAGACTGCAATAATGTGCCTGCTAGCTCTCAGCTAACCTTGCATTTCCTTGGCCATTTCACCTGGAGAGTAAAACTGTCTCCATGCCTTCAACACATTCTTTCCCATCATAAAATGAAAGTGTAGCTTAACTGTCACTGCAGGTAATGAGGTAGTGACTGCAGCTATGGACATTGATGTAGAAATATAGTATCTCGATTTACTTATAGAATGTTAGGCTATATTGCAAAATGCATAGAATACAAGTCTAGAGAGGTAATGCTAAGATTACACAATGCCCTATTAGACCCCACCTAGAATACTATGTGCAGTTATGGTCGTCTCACTACAAAAGAGCAGCTAGGCTGGTCCCAGGACTTAATGACATAAGCTATGAATTAAAAGAAGTACATCTCTTCAGCACAGAAAACAAGGCAACAAGGGAACCTGATTGAAGTCTTTAAAATCATAAATGGTAGAGATAAAGTTAACCCAAGACACTACTTCAAATTCAGCACAGAGAGGAGAACAAGAGGGCATACATGGAAGCTGAGTAAAAGTAAGCTTAGAACAGGAGGCAGGAAGCAAGGTTTTACACAGAGAGTTATAAATGCAAGGAATAGCCTGCCAGGTGAAGTAGTGGGATCTAAAACAATGGGAACTTTCGAAAAAAAAGATTAGATTTTAAAAAAGATTAGATTTTGTGCACACGTCCCGCCCTCCGCCCCCCCCCCCCCCCCCCCCCCCGTAGGGGAGAATGGTGTGTTAACAAGGAGCAAGCCTTGACGTGCTGATTGTTCTACTGCAGAACTCGAGCTCACTGGTTCTGTTGGTGTCTGTATTTCTCTGCATAGCTAGGAAGGCAGCTTCTGCTGAGTAGCTTCTGCAGTGCTACATCACGCTTCATATTAAAACCCTGCAATGTTACACGTCCTGCAAAGAAGGCATATAGAAATCCTGTGATACCGTCCTCAAAGCCAGGATGCTGCAGTTAAACAGGACAGGTCAGATACTATCTGTGCAGCATTTGTAAACAGACCAACATCTCCAATTTCCTGCTTCACTCACCTGTGGGATTTCATTTAGTAAAATAGAATGATGCCGAATACATGATTGATTTTCCTTTGGAACCTGTTGGAGCCTATTGATCTTCCACATGAAAATAAGCCCCTGTGTAGCACTTTGTACATGGACTAGTGACAAGAAACTGC